>NW_020664375.1:2630966-2647410 GCF_002925995.2 Terrapene triunguis
TATTGACTTGAAAAAAGTACACTGGATTTATATAAATGTGACTGAGATCAACATTTGTTACGTTATTTCTAGATTTATTTCTGACATTTCAACTAAACTCTTAAGCATTCATGGGCAACATATCAGGATTCACTCTACATCTTTGATAGATGGAAGCAGTGGGTCCAATGCTGTCCTGACTTACACTTCGTTCATCCCCACTACTTTCACTTGGGTTGCACAAGGTGTAAATCCAGGCCATCCGTGGCCTGCTGTTTTCAGTGCTATCTAGCAACTGCAGTAATGGAATGCTAAATTGCATGATACTTTTCAACCTGTATGTGGCGCTCTGTATAAGATACCCAATTTAAATTAACCTCAGCTGTAACTGGCAGAGCATTAAAGGATCTTATGATGAACGCATCTAGTGAGTATGAACAAGTTCTGTAGCCAGTCCATATCTGGTACAGAAGTACATTACAAGGCATCAGGAGTAAAGGAAGAATAGAAACAGAAGGAAAACAGCAACACAGGTTGCAGCTACAAGGAACAAAGCAACAAAGATTGCAGGATCTCATGAACACGCCTCTCTTCAATGCCCCAGAGAAATTCAGCTTTGGCAAATCTTCACAATGGACAGACTGGAAGCAACATTCTGCAAGATTTCGAATTGCAAACGAATTGCTCAAAGAAACTGGATATACACAGGTATCTTTAATTTATGCTGTGGGCAAGCTGGCAGAGCGTGTCTTTAAATTGTTTAATTTAACTAAAGATAGATTTTCCTGGCTGACTGAGGAGGGGGGCATATCCTGTAGCTGTCTCCTTTGTGAGGCAGCCTCAGCAAATGATGGAGTACATTTATAAGCAGTGTTTTCTATCCCTTCTAAAGGTAGCATTCATTTTTGCTTTTTAGTTTTTTTTATAATAATTATTTACAATTTATTTTTGTTTCAAATGTTTATTAATTTTGAAAAAGTTAGAAAATTTGTTTGATATTTTGATTATATTTTAACTTTTCATCCACTTCCCCCAGCTACACCATTGAAGGGTTGGGGGAAGATCACTCTACAATGATTATTATTTTGATCAGAGCCAGCCCTGTTTTTGTATCATCTTGTGCAAAGTCATTTGTGTGGGGCCCAGCTCAGTAACTCACATAGCACATTTTGGGGAAGGTTTCACAACTGGTTACAAAATCAGGGCACTTGACATGGGGGAACCTGGAAGGGAAGGTATTAGCGGGGTGGGGGGTGCAGGAGTAAGTCTTTGCAGTTTTTCAGAGCCTCTGTTGTCTGACAGCCTATTGGTTTTCCAGATCTTCATGTCTCCATCCTGCCAGCCAACTGGTGGAAAGAGAAGATGGTCAAAGAGTGCCTCCATCAGTATTAGCAAGCGCTTGGGTGTAGTGTAGGGAGATAAGGAAAGAAGCCAGCCGATGGAGAAGAGCTTCTGCTTTGCTGCGGCAGACTGGATGGTTCATGAGGAGGACATGCTCTGCCACTAAATTCTCTGTTTCACAGGCCATAGGAGTCAAGAACAAGCCAAAGATATTCCATCTCTGCATACTGATACTTCATCCACTTACCTGCCAGAATACAGGTACAAGTGTGCAGCTGCGTTTTAGCAGAGGGTACGAGCATTTTTGCTCTGTAAACATATATACTGGTTTTCATCCAGAGTGTACAAAACCACTCCCTGTTTACCTTAGAACAGTCACTGTGCTTGGATTGGGTCCGCTGTACTTGTCTCCTGCCACACACAGAGCCCTTTGTTAGACTGGTGTTAGCAGGACCCTCCAGAACAGTGGGTCTTGTATTTAACAGCCGATTGAGATGCATGAGGCAGTTCCCCAATCTCACAGACCATATTTCAGGCCGTCTCCAGGCTGTGGCAGACATCACTGCATTGTTACACTCTGATCATCTTCTCAAGGTTTTCTTTGCAACCACGAGGGCTAGAACCGTTAAAAAATACAAAAGGAAAGCTGCGACTGACATAAGCTCATGATTCCAGGAGCTGGACCTAGACTCATGGATCTATAGAGCCTTAATCCATCCTGGGCAGAGGGAGCAGATGCTAGAGACATTGGTCCAGATTCACAAAGGTACTTAGGTTCCTATGTACTTTTGTGAATGTGGGCCACGGCACATCCCCTGAGGAAAACTGTCTACTAAGGTCTGGAGGTTCAATCCTAGGAAATTACAGCAAGAGTGAGCCAATATACTGCAACCACTGCAGTAGGACTTGGGGAGAAAAAGTGAGATTTTGAAGATAACGGTTCCACACTACATAGGGATTTAAGATGATAACCATACCTTGAATGATACATAGAATCACACAGGAAGCAAAGGCAGAGTAGTTCATTGCACCCTGCTTCCTGCACCAGCTGAGGTTTCAGTGTTTGTATTTCAGGGGTAGTCCTGAGTCAAGTGTTTTGCAGTAGTCAAATCTTGAAGTTAAAAATATGTCAAAAATCACGTAGTAGTCTCCATTAAAACTCTACATGTACCAGCTGTTATCACACTGCAATCCTGAGATACTGTGTTATTTCTCTATACTTGGAATAGAATGGTGGCATTACAGGATCTCTGGTGTGCTAAGACTTCAGTATTTCAGTTGCACCAAAACCAGTTGTTTTCAATAACATTTGCTGGTGCTTTGACCTAGGATTCAAGGATATGACATTGTTACTTTTTGGCTTGTATTTGCAAGGGCTGAAACCTTGGGACTGGCTGCCCTGGCTCTAATAGTTTTATTATGCAGCTGCTTTATTGTCCTTCATATTTTTCAGACTATTTTTCTGTAGTATTAAAATTTGTATTCTGCAGCTGCTTCTTTTAATTTTTTTCTAAGGATTGCTTTCATTTGTGGTAACTAATTTACTAGTGCTGAAGTTTGTCTGTTTTACTGATGCTGAAGAGATGCTGTGTGTGAGACTGTGTTAAGGTTTTTAAAATTTCTTTCAGTGCAGATCATGTTTAATTATAAGTTTTTAATGAAATTATCCTTGTGAAGATTATTGCAACACTGTTTTGACAGTTTTGATAAAATTAGTATGAGATTTTTCTATGATTGTCACAATAATAATATTTAAATTGGATTCTGTTTGAATTTATATTTTGTTAAAGTTGTTTGTCTGTTGTCTGTTTGATTCCTAAGGATTTTTTAGTATAATCCTTTCACTTATAATGAAGACAATATTACCTAAAAACAAAAAAATGTTAATTGTTTCCAATTGGGTAAAGCATTGCAAGCTTTAATGCAAAGTTTAACAACTATATCTGAGTCAAACACACCACTTCCGTGTAACACCCTAGGTCCCGCTCTTGCAATGGAATGTATGCACCTTCCTAGATCCTCATTATAGACATAGTTCTATCCATATTGCCATATAATTGTAGTCTTCCAAATGCAAAAGTTCTAGACAGAGGAACCATGTTTCATCCTGTGATGGACTGTGTATCTAAGGCTATGTCTAGCCTGCCCTATAGTTCGGACTACAGGAGTGTGAACAGCAGTGCACACCAAAGTGTTGCACTCTCCTGTGTAGATGCTGCTGGTGCAAACTAAAAGGGTCCTGGTTTGCATTAATGTAAGCCTGTTTGAAGATGATTACATTAGCGTGAACTCAGAACTTTTTAGTTCGTACCCACAGCATCCGCATGGAGGAGTTGCAGCGCAGCACTTTGGTATGCACTGCTATTTACACCTCCATAGTTTGAACTGCCTGGCAGTGAAGACAAGCCTTAAAATAAACCCATGCGTGTACAAAAAGACATTTCAGTAAAAGAATTCATAGAGTAGAAGAATAGTTTTCTAAATGGCAGTTCGTCTTTGCTGAAAGTTCCTTATATTCCTGATGTTGCCTTATAATTCTAGCCTTCCAAATTCAAGTGTTTCATAAGGTTTATTAGGCTGGCCCTTTAGCATGTGTGTCATATTCACTAATTGTAAATAGTCAGCTCAAAGTTTTAATACTTTATTTCTTGGCAATCTGTGAAATAGTATTAACATCAGACTTCCCTATTATATGCCACATCACATGTTTATGCTTAACAGAAATATTGGAGAGATTGAAAGTAGAAAGTTTCTGGTTATGTCTGAATATAACATGTCACTCTGAGCACAAAGAGTTATGATATCGAGACGCTCCCCTCAGCAGTGATAAAATGTGTCCTTAGGAATAAATATTTAGGGCTAGTGGAAGAAACTTTGGCTACTTTATTAACAATTGTAAGAGTTATACTAATCTATGGGCAATAAAGTATTGAATCCAAGCATATCAATTGAAAATTGATTTTGTGTAATGTGCATAGAACTTTTTTCCAGTCAACTTTTAAAACTAATCTATCCAAATGTCTGTTCCCTGCTTTTGGAGACACTTGGGTTGAAATCCTGGCTGGATTATGTCAAGGGCAATTTTGTCAGTGACTTCAATAGGGCCAGGATTTCACCCTTTATATTTTTCATCTAATGAAGCTATTATGATTGCCTATAATTTGAATAGACATTGATTTCTGTTGTTAACATTAAGAGTTATTCTATGTTTGTCAGTTGCGGAGTTTAAAGACCTTGATAATGTTTAACAATGAAGTCTCTTATCTGATGATATGACTGAAAAGATTTTCTTTATGTATGTTTCGGCATAAGAGACAAGTTGATCAAGTCCAGGTCTACACTATAAACTCTTGCTGGTATCACTGTGTCAGTTGTGATGTGATCAATATAGCTGTGCCAGGAAGAGCCCCTAGAGTAGACACCGTAATACAGACATCACTGTGCATTTAAGGATATAAGCTTATTTTGTTCAGGGAGGAGCTGGTACAAAGCACAATTTTGCCGACAAACTGTTCACACTGGGAGCACTTTGCTGATATAGTATGCCAGCAAACCCTTCCAAATGTAGACCTGGCCTAAGAAATTTTTGGAAACTAAACAAAAATCCTTTGAGTTTTTCTTAAGAAAATTGATTGGGCTCTATCTACCATCTTGGGAAATCAAGGGCAGATTGGTGGGTTGTAGTTCAAAATCCAAGGCTTTTAAGAACTGGTAGTGTTCTTCACAAATGATCTCTGTTAAAATATAGCAACATGAGCTGAACAGAAGACACTAGGTAAATTGTATTCCTTCACTTAATTATACCTTCTCTCTCAAGCTCGAAATAAAATGGATTATTTTCTAATTAAATGTTTAACAGCTTGATGGTATTTCTGATTTTCAACCTAGGGTCTATTTCATTTATGACTATGGTATAACAAAAATAGAACTTATGTACAGTGTTATTTTTGAATTCATGTACCTCATATGCTCTGAAATTTTTAGGCAGCATTATAAAACAAATTGAGGTCAATCACATAACCCCACGGGCTTAAATTTGTTCACATTTTTAATGAAGTGACCTTCTGGAATGCTATCATAGCTTAAGTCTATCTAATGTGACACCTGCCATCTTGTTTCTGTCAATGTTGATGTAAGAGGCTATTGCAGTTTTATTTCACTTTCTCCCTCGGTGTTTCATAACTTTGCAATTAACCAATTCCAGTAATTCAGCAGAGGGAAAGAGAGCAGCAGTCCTTTGACACTAGCAATGGCTATTTTTAAAGCAGCCAAAGCATCATAAGCAAAAAGTAGTACTAATGTTCTTTCCCAAGGTGCCTTCTTAGCAAAATTATACTTATTTAAATGTTGTGATTCAGAGACCTCCAATTAATTCTGTTGTAACCTGTTCAGAGTTTCCAAAGACAGAGAATCTATACTGCTATAGATCATTCAGGGTCATGTTTTGCCATTGTTACTGACATGGAGTAGTACCTGGTAGACTGATCCTGCATCATGGAAATCAATGGGACTTTTTCCATTGACTTCAATGGGAACAAGGCCAAGCCTTTACTACATGCATAGTGCCATTGAAATCTATAGGACTGCGTTCATAGTAAGGAACTATTCAGCTGAGTGTAGCAGAACTGAGCACTAAGCAAAGAAACGTCCTTTCTTGTTGAAGTCTGGGCGACCATGAATATACAATGGCTTTATGCTATTTTATCTGACTACAAGTTCTATCCAGACTCCAGAGAAAGATTGTGTTCCCAATTCCCCACTATGGGGAACAGCAGTCACAACAGGATCCCAGCTCTGACTCCCTGACCCAGCAGAGGCTAGACAAGGATCAGGAATAGGAGGTTTCCTGCTACTCTTACTTCTGTTGCTGCCATAAACTCTGGAGATTATGGATCAAGGGTTAGGTGTAGTGGAACTCAGATCCACCAAGCCCCTGACACATTCCTTCCTCCTGCTTACACTGTGGGGAAGGGAGCAGCTGGAGTAGGAGGTGGCTATGCTGCTTTCAGCAACGTTACCTAGATAGAAGTTTCCCCTTCATAGGGGAAATTCACCAGGGGGGCATTGGATTGATTTACATCACTTATATAATGGGAAATGAATTTCGTGGACGGGAGAATCTGGCTATATATTGAACTATGATGATTATAATATGTGCCAAACACTAATTTAAGAAGGAAGAAACAGTAATTTAATCTCTCAGCAGAATAAAGATGCTAAGGGACAGATGACATAATATCATAATTACATTTGCAAGACTAGGATCACCAGCAGCCACTGAAATTTACAAGATACCACCTTTTGCTCTTTGCTACCACTACGAATGAATGCTAGTGCAATGTAGTGTTATGATATTTGATCTAATGTATACAGAGTCTTAGTGAGTATGTTCCTGTTTTCTTTTCTTTGGGTTATCAACGTGGCAAATTTTAGTTCGGTGCTAGAATAATGTCAAATTAACAGATAGCTCATTTTTGATTGCATTTAGATGTCTGATAAGGCTTTCAACATTTATTTAAAACTCACATTTATTTGCACATACATCACTGAACCTAATTTCACCTTGCAGGTAACAGTGATTTCTCAATCAGTCCAATCTTGGGCAGAGAGGGTGTGGAAGGGAGGGAGAAGAGGAAGTTGTAGCCCACAAAGAAATTCCCAGACAAAATGCTTTAAAACAGGATTGAGAGTGAGAATGTTCAGCTCTTTAAAACAATGTTATTAGAAAGTGATAGTTTAAGAAAAGTGAACCAAACAGTAAAAATGCAGCTGAAGACTCTAGCCACATGAAACTTAAATCTGCCCTGTTGAGCATATACATCCCATTTTTTCTTTGTATGATAGCATAAGACACCCTGAGCCTTACAGGGTGTATCAAGTAGAAGCCCCTTGGGGCAGGGACTGTCTTTTTGATATGTGTTTGTACAGTGCCCTAGCACAATGGGGTGCTGGTCCATGACTAGGTCTCCTAGGCCCTACGGTAATTAATTAATTAAGAAAAGAAAGGAAGGTCTGGACTGATAAAAAGCTCTGATCCAGCAAAACATTTAAACACATACTTAAATGCTTTTCCTTACTGGGGCCAAAGAGTGGAGCCTTGAATCTTTGGGATCCAGGATTTATGTTCCAGAGAGCCACCAAATTTTTCAGGCAGTGAACAGCTGATTGGTGATGACCAACTGTCTCTGTATGTGCAACACGCAGCACCTAAAAATGAGTAGGCAAAGGAACAGAAGATGCATTGGGTGTATCTTGATTAGAGCAGGCTGAAAATTTTCCAGTGGAATTTTTTCCAATTGGAAAATGTTATTTAATCAGAATCAAAACCTTCTATGGGAACATGTTGATTTTGATTAAATTTCCTTTTAGGAAAAAACATGGAATGAAGCATTTCAATGCTGTAGAATCATTCTGTTTTGACATTGTCAGAATGGAACGTTTTACATTTTTCATTAGAAAAGAACTTTTTTGTTTTGAATTTAAAAAAAACAAAACCAAAAGCAGGATGAAATATTTCAATTTTATTAAAACAGAACTTTCTGATCAACCCATGTTGATTTTTTTAAAAATCCATTTAACTGAAAAAGTTAAAAAATCTTAGTTCCAATTCAGAACAAAAACAAATTTTGAAGTCTCAAATATTTCATGGGAATTCTAGCTCCTGCCAGCTCTAGAAGTGATCCTTTCAGGACAGGACTTGATTAAACTCGAGGTAACAGACGGCAAATGGCAGCTGAGGGACACTGAATTAGATTGGAAGCTGCCACGTACAGGTTAAACCACATTCCCTCCATGTAGCGAGGGGCAGAAGTAAAATCCCTTTTGGGTGTATTGAGTGCTAGTGTCTGCAAACAACATGTGAAGTGGACAGGTTAAAGGTGGATTTCTGAACTCTCACTAGAGAGTGAGACTTTACTCTCTATTTGAGAGATAAAAAGAACAAGGAAGGAGGATTAATTTAATTGAAGTCTCCAGCCACAGTGGATGACAGAAAGCTTAAATTAGGTGGAGATAGTTTATAACATTTCCCAGAACTCAAGGAAGCGATAATAAAAGTAGGGATCACTGCTAGTAGTGAAACTTTTCATAGTCTGCTTGGCACATAGGGACTACCTACATTTACCAATTAGAGTTCCTCTGGGCTGTGTCCATGGGCTCCCTAGACACCTTTGAGGAGCAGCGGGCACTGCCTGGGGTTCTCTGCTCGGTGTCCTCTTCTGGCTCTCTGCTTTTGACCCTGTGACCCTCACTCCCGCCCTTGTTTTATCATTTGTTGCTCCCTGGAATTGCTTGAAGTCTGGGTCCAGTAGGTTTCCCCCCAGTGGAGCTGAGGTGAGTCACCACTCAGGCATGCAGGAACTACCCTGCTGTACTGACTTACCCTTCCAACAGAGCCTGCAGTGACACAGCCCTCAGGCATGCGGTAGCAGCCTATCCCTGAGCTGAGCCTGGGTCAGATGACCTCCAGGCTCAGGTATTTCCCCAATCTCGACAGAGCTGCAGATCAGTCTGTGCAACAACCCTACTTCGCCAGGAACCTTCCTGCTGCGTCGCAGTGCATCAGACTTGTCTTGAGACTCCCAGCCTGCTCCTGCCTCAGCCTGGCCCAAGCCCTGTTCCACTCTTGTCCTTGCCCTACTCTGGCCTCACTCCAGCTGTTACTGATGTGCTCCAGCCTTGCCTCCACTTCCTGACCCTCAGACTCTGACCACCTGGCTTCAATCTTTGGCCTGTATCTGGACCCCAGCTATGATACTGACTTGGCTTGTCTCTGGACTCTGACCACCCGGCTTTGATACCAGTTTGCATCGGGACTTCAGCCACGGTACTGATTTTTGCTTGTCTACGGATCTTGATTCCGGCACCACCCTTGGCCCAGTCCTGATCCTACATCTGGCTTAGATGTTTGCTCCAACCACTAGGCAGTGTCTGATGGGCTAAAAGAGTTAGAACAACTTTCGAAAAGCGAAAAACCACCACTTTCCCCCAGCCTTGCACTACTCAAAAGTGGCTCATCTAATAAACCTCAAACTTTGAAATTATTTTCTGGTTAGGAACTACACCTTGATAAATTTTAATAGAAAGGTGCTTCCTGGACAGGTGAGGAATGCTGATGAAATCAGGCTTATAACAGAAGCTACCTTAAAACCTCAACTGATGGTTCAGTCTCATTATCCCATAATTATGTTTTATTATAGGACAAGATTTTGCCTTAGCTTAGTGTGTTTACTTTTCCCTTTAGCAGCAAAATCAGAATATTGATGAGTCAGATGAACAAGATGTTTTGCAGAATATTAGATACTTCACATAGTGGCACTGCTAATTCCAAGCAGTGAAACTGAAAATTCCAAGCACTGACTTTTCTGTCGAACAATGCCATAAAATTACATCTTATTAGAAAACAGGTACCTAATCTCTGGTAGATAAACATACACAGCTATAGAGTACTCCTCTCCCCTCAGTTTCAATTTGGCATCATTCATTGGTTAATTTGTATATATTAGGTTTTCTGACTATAAGCATATTTACTAGTAGCATGTATGGTGTATATTTGGGTTAACTCCTGATCTTTCAATCACACTGGAAACTAAACTTGAACCCTCCCATTCTTTGGCAGTTAAAAAGATCATTCAACTTTTCCCCATGCTTCTTATTTTTGCACATTGCTGCACTTCAGGCAGGATCTTGAAATGAAGTGGCTGAAATACCCAACTGAAATGTGCTCTTCCAGTATTTTTGGCTCAACTGGAAGCAGAGGGAGCTGGAAAATCACAAAAAAAGAGTCCATCCTCATGGAATCCCTGTCCAGTTTTGTAACTCTACCATGCTGAGATAGAGTTCAGATGATCCTCAGAACTAGGTGTTCATTTACTCATTATGAATACATACACACAAGACAACAGTCTTCATTAGCTCAGCCTTGGCTTTGTTCTCAAATTTGTGAGCTAACAGATAGGAGCCCATGTTTGAAAAAACAAAACAAAACAAAACAACAACAAAAAACCCACTGTCCATTGAAGAAGGTTAATGTTCCATCAACTAAAACTCACCTGAATGAAACCTGGCCTTTTTTCAGTGGTGTTTTGCACATGGGCAGTGTGTTTCAGCCTAGGAAGGCAATGCGAAGTAGCTGGCAAGTCTGTGAAACAGCCCACTGAGAATATTCACCTTTGGAATCCAAGCCAGCTACTGTATCAATGACCTCCAGGAAGGAGGAGTCCTGTGTTTATTCTCACAGTGCACAGCAGCATAGCCAGCCACAAAAGCCGGAGACATTTTTAGTGACATCTTGCTGATACTTTAGCACCATTGAAAGAGGTTTTGTACTAAAAAACCTAGGCAGGCACTTTCATTGAAAATGTCTTCAGAGTCATGAAAAGCTCTATTATGCTTATTCTCATCTTTCTATTATGATGTAGGTTTTCTAGCCTGTTTTCCAAACAGCCTTCTAGAAACAAGACAGTTTTCAAGGCGGTATATCCTGTAAGTAAAAAGCTGACAGCAAAAGCTGATAGTTCTGACACAAAGCTGCTTTGTGTTTGGACATGAGCAAGGTCATTAAAGCACACACAGCAGAATGGCAAAGAAATACTAAAACACGCAACAGCATACAGTAAAGTGGAAAGTGTTCTAAAGATACCCTTAGCTTGAATAGTCATTAGATTTTCCAAGGTTGGACTCATTCCCAATAAAATAAAAGAAAGAAAAAGATAGGGCCAAAGAATCACAGAATGCAGTGTTACTGGTTGCCACATACTTGTGATTATATTGTGATGCCATGAGTTTAATCCTAGTCCTGTATCCCTTCCTATTCGTCTACGGGCTTTTTGCTATATCAAAACTTGATTCCTTTGTTGCTGTTAAAAAGTTCGTATGTCAAATTTATACCAATTTCCTGGGATGTTCTTTAAAAAAAAAAAAAAAAAAAAAGTGGTCATACGTAGCTTAGACTCATAGACTCATAGACTTTAAGGTCAGAAGGGACCAATATGGTCATCTAGTCTGACCCCCCGCATGATGCAGGCCACAAAAGCTGACCCCCCCACTTTCCCTTAACTCTGCTGTTGAAGTCTCCAGATCGTGATCTAAAGACTTCAAGTCGCAGAGGATTTTCCAGCTTGCGACCCCTGCCCTATGCTGCGGAGGAAGGCGAAAAACCTCCAGGGCCACTGCCAATCTACCCTGGAGGAAAATTCCTTCCCGACCCCAAATATGGCGATCAGCAGAACCCCGAGCATACAGGCAAGATTCTCTAGCCAGACCCTCATTTTACCAGCTTATTTCCTCCCAGATCAATGAAAATTTATATTCTTTTACTTTTTTGCTCTTTTCACCTTCTAAGAGTTATTTAAAAAATAAATCCAAAGATCTTTAATAATAGCTGTTTGTATGTTCAAAGCACTGTACTGAAATTAACTAATTAATCCTCACCACACTTCTATCTTCTAGCTTGCAAGATACTTTTTTATTACCTGGACTCCAACACATTATACATAATCTAAAAACACAATTAAAGCATATGAAGAGAGTCAGTGTGGTCCAGTGCACACTGCACTAGAGTTAGGGGACCAGGGCTCTGATCCTGACTCTGCCACTGACCTGTTGTGTGATCTTGGGCAAGTCACTTCACCTTTCTGTCCCCTTGTTTCCTCACCCATTTTGTCTAGTCTATTTAGACTGTAAGCTCTTTAGGGTAGGGACTCTCTCTCTCTATGTTTGTACAGTGCCTACAGCAATGGGGCTTCATGCTCAGTTGGAGCCCCTAGGTCCTACAGCAATGCAAATAATAATCAGCGATATAATGAGTTTATGATGGCTTCATTTCCCATTGTAGCAAAGCCACAAGTGACTTAGTAAGTCATCTTAAACAAGGGCCACTACATTTTTCACCACACAGCACCATTACATGTTCTGTGTATACCACAGATGCTACATTTTAGAAATATTTTAAATAAAAAAAAACAGTAGTATTTTTCTATGTACATCAACATGTAAAGCCAGGTGCTTTAGTTATCATGGACTTCAACAGCACAGATCTTGGAAGGTGAGAAAAGTTATAACTAATAAACAGGACTGAAATATTAGTACAAGTCCCAGGGAGGTGGATTTCAAAAGTGCAAATTACTGAATGTGCCATCAGATATATTGTTGCCCATTTGCTGAGTGGGAATAGATTCAGGGGCCTTTTGTAAGTCAATTTCCCATTGGAGGAGACGGTGGTGATGCAAAGTTAGGGTATTTTCTTCCTGTAATTTGTTTATTTACAAAATGTACACAAGCAACTTCCTCCTTTTCTCTCAGAGGCAGCTGTCTTGGGTCACTGTCTCTCTTGGACTCTCCTGGAATGTCTTCACTTAAACACATTGTCCCTTGTTCCTCCCTTAACCTCTCACTTTTCACCTGGGTATCCCCGTCCCTAAATTGGTCACCTTTAAAACCACTAATTGGAATGGTAAGCCTGGGCCTCGACTCTCCTTTTGTGCAGCTGCTTTAGTAACACAAATGAAGCTCAGGAAAGGTTTGGCTGCCCAACAAAGGGTGCACTACCCAATGCAATTCCCTTAGCAACAGTCTGGGTATGGTACATGTTTTACCCTGAGTGTTTATACATCAGGGATTCATAACATGCATGACATTAGTACCTTTCATCCTAAAAATATGTCCAGTTGTTCCATTGCTCCAGATATATCAAGGTCAACGCCTTGGAGTCTCTTGCTTACAACATTTATTTCAAACAGTATGTCATGCCACAACACTAAGCCACCCAGAAATTTGAAGTTATGTATGTTTCTGGTGATTCCATTTCCCTCTGTCACTGTTCTCCCATGACCAGTTCCTGTCATAGCATTATCCTCCATAATGGCAACTATGGCATCATCTATCTTCCCAATTTGGTGTTTGATAGGCTTTATCGCCTCCACTCGACTTTCCCATTGTGTGACACTCAGTGGTTTCAGTGTTAGAGAGGATGTTCCCAGATGTTGCTTCCAAATTTGCTATCCATGAGTTGATTCAGAGAAAAATACATAGATGCTTTGAATTACACTAAAAATTCAGCAGCCTCACTAAAAGCCGATGCTGCATCACTGACCACCAAGTTCAATGAATGAGAACTGCATGGGACAAAAAAAGCTCGAGGGTTTAACTCTCGCATCCGTGTCTGCACTCCTCTGTTCTTTCCTCTCATGTTGGCACCATTATCGTAGCCCTGACCTCACATGTCAGCTATCGCAATTCCCGTATCTTCCAGCTTTTTAAGAAGCACATTTGTCATACCAGTATCATCAATGTCAATAAATTCTAGAAAATGCTCTCTGACAGTCACCATTGCAGGGACATTTTCACTAGGTTCTTCTGTTGTTGAATTGTTTTTCCAAGGTAGTGGTGTGTGTACATTTCTTGGGTGGTGACTCCCTTAGATGCTCCTGGAGTACACCATCAGCTCCACAATTTTAAGGCAGTTTCCATTGTTTGGCACATACAGCTGATCTGAAGTGCTATGCAGTGCTAGGTTTTGGGTAGCAAGCATTCTCACAATGGCAATGAGCCTTTTCAGAACATTTTGCCAGTAAAGAGACTCTGATGCAATCTTCTCTTGATGCTGATCATCTATGGTGGCCTTTAACCTTAGTCTCATCTCAAGCTCTTTCCACCTATGGAATGCTCTCTGGTGATTTGCTGCCTTCTCATGGCATGCCAGATTTCTAGCCAGATTTTTCCAGTCCTTTGTTCCTCTAGAACCCAATGTGGCTGGAACATTAGACTGGAAGAGTTTGCAACAAAAACAGTATGCAGCATTCTGGGTTTTGGAGTACATAAGCCATGGCCTCTCCGCTTTGTCACCATTGGAGATTTCACGCCAGTAAAGTGTTGGATGGACACTTCTATTTTCATTGTCTTTGGGGAACATGAAGTTTTTCCACTTGCTGTGGCCCATGCAGTACAAGGAAGTCCCTCAGGCTACTGACCAAGTGGGTCCACAGGCCTGGATCATCTAGACTTAAGGAACTAAGTAATGGGGGGAGGGATAGCTCAGTTGGGGGGAGGGATAGCTCAGTGGTTTGAGCATTGGGCTGCTAAACCCAGGGTTCTAAGTTCAATCCTTGAAGGGGATTTAGTTGGGGATTGATCCTGCTTTGAGCAGGGGGTTGGACTAGATGATCTCCTGAGGTCCCTTCCAACCCTAATAATCTATGAACTAAACGCAGCAGCAGCTGTTTCTTGTGCCTCCACCACACTCTTCTCTGATCTACACTTTTCTTCAGGAATGTGCATGGTTACATCCATTTGAGATGGAGATATGGATGCTGCAGTAGCTGCTGGGTCACCTGCACTCTGACTAACTGGAAGATCAGGCATCTCCTCACCACTCACATCCTCACTGGCGCCGGAAGGCTCACCGTGAACATTTGCGTCTGTATCTCAGGAGAGCTCCTTCCTGCTTAAATAGAAAAGCTTCCTTTGCTTTCTTTCTTTTTCTGAATGCTGCCCCAGAGGGGCGTTTTCTTCTTTCACTCTCCTATTCTCAACACTCAGCTGAAGGGGACAAATAAGCAGGCTGGTAGCAGGGCCTGAGTGAGGGAAGATCTCAGCGTTTTAAGGGCCTAACTGGCTCCTACTACTTCAGTTGACTGCCTGTTCTCCTCAAGTGGGCTCAGGGAAGCAGAAGGAAACAGGAAGCTCCCTGAGAAGTTGGTGTTAATCAGTCCTGGCTCCTGGGGGTGCTAGAGAGGTATATAAGAGGCTCCTCCTCTCTCTCCCTGCAGCTCCTGCTGCTTTCTGTTATTCCCTCTCACCTTTTCTCTTGCCTGCCTTTTATGTCTCTTTTGCCCTCCTTCCTCCAGCACAGCACTCCACCATCTCTGTGCATCTAGAGCAGAGAGAATACATATGCACCAGCAGCAGACACAATTTTCTACACTCTGGGTCCTAGTGGCGCCCCCCCACAGTCTGGCACTTGAGGCGGTCGCCTCAGTTCGCCTCATGGTAAGGCCAGCCCTGTGTACTGTGTTTGTCTCTAGGCAGGACTCTTGGCCTCCCATTCATGAGCATTAAGATCTACCATTTTAATGAAAAAAACCTCTAACTTGCATATAGGTTGTAAACAAAGTCCTCAGACAGCTCGATGGGGAAGAAAAGAATCTGCATTTCAGCATACACAGGTGAAAAGAAACAGCATGAAGCCTCCTTTTTACAATAGGCTCCCAGTTTCCTTGCTCTCAGCTGGACAGAACTTTAACGAGGGGTCATGCTCAAGAAAATGCTTTTCAAAGGGTGAACGAACTATAAAAGTGAGAAGGCAAAACTGCCCCTGCCCAGCTCTCTCTTTTCACCTAAGAGGACAAAAGAAATAGCTATTGGACCTTGAGAGCAGATCCTGAACTGGAACTTGGTCAGCAATGCTTATCACAGGTTTTCAGTAGAATTTCACCTTGAACCAACTCTAGTTTGTTAAGTTTAGTACTAGAAAGTGTTTGATCTTGCAACCATTTCTGATTTTAATGCCTTAATACTTGTACTCACTTAAAACCTCTCTTTGTAGTTAGATAAACTTATTTTATTCTTTAATCAAAACTAATCCAGTGTTGTGAATTGTTTGGGTAACTCCACTTAAGGTGGCAAGCTGTTGTATCTTGATCCCCTTAAAGTGGCAATGGACCTAATATATCTGGACTGTCCAGGAAAGGGCTGGACAGTGCAGAACACAGAGTTTTGGGGAAAAGTCCAGGACAATCAGGGCTGGCTCCAGGCACCAGCTGAGCAAGCTGGTGCTTGGGGCGGCAGATTGTTCGAGGCGGCATTCCGCCCAATCCTAGGGCGGCACGGCCGCTTTTTTTTTTGTGTGTGTTCCGCTCTGGCCGCCCTGTAGGCGGCGGCGGTGTGGAGAACCAGAGCGCCCTGCAGGGCAGTCCTCTTCCTTCCCTCCCCGCCGACCAGAGCGGAGCCCTCGCGGCAGAAGGCGGCGCAGCGGGAGGGGCCGCGTGGCAGCGCCCCTGCTGTAGCCCTGGCCGCCCCCTTCTCTCTCTCTCTCCCGCCCGCTCCCTCCTCCTCCCGCCCCCCAGCCGGTCCCCCTGCACCCGCGCTCCGGCCACGGAGCTTTGCCGTTCTGGCTGCCCCCTTTTTT
>NW_020664375.1:2647810-2708489 GCF_002925995.2 Terrapene triunguis
CCCCCAGCCGGTCCCCCTGCACCCACGCTCCGGCCACGCCGCAGGTTTTGTTTTGTTTTGTTTTTTTGCTTGGGGCGGCCAAAAAGCCAGAGCCGGCCCTGAGGACAATGCATTGGGGTCACCCTGCAGGTAGTAACCAAGACTGCTGGATGCCAGAGTATGGTTGGTGTTTGCTGACAGGCTGCTGGGGTCAGAATTGCTGGACCAAGGCTGTGGCTATACATAGAAATTCAGCGTGTGATCAGCATGCGGTCTGGCTGTTTGTGAAGTGCCCAGGTTGGGAGCCACTGGAGAAAAGCATTGTGAGGTACCCCAGATTGCAGGGCAGGTGGTGACACAGCCTATCACTGGTCTGGATTGGTCTCCCTCTGCTCTATTCTACTATCAAATCTATTCAATTGTTATTTGCATTTGCTATTTTTGTTTGGTAATTATATTTCTATCAGCTTTCCTCTACCATCCTTCTGCCTCCCTCATATTGCCTGATGTCTTTTATGTGTGATGGCAGAAGTGACCAGCTATTAGCTATTAATGATTGTTAAGAAGAGCAAAAAAATACACTTCAGAAAAAATATTATGACTTTTTAAAGAAACAGATCAACTCAGATCTACGTGTGGGAGGGTTCAATCATATGCTCAGACTACAATATAAAAAAAACAGTCGTTTACAAGAATTGTATTTAAAATACACCTATGAGACCAGTTCATCCTTCTACCTTCTGAGAGCGAAGGGACTCTGACTTGAGGAGGGGGGAATAGTATGAATGCTGCCTCCACAAAATTGTTTCCCACCCCTTCCCTGCACAAGCCTCAGAATTTTGCTATAGACTTCAGTGGATCAGAGCCTTAATGTGTAAGATAATGCTGGCTATCACTGCATTAGATCACCACCCCCCTGGGGCTGCTGCTAGGAGAGACAGTGGCTAGCAAGGGGGTCCATGGAACCTGGGAAAACAGTATGGATGTCTAGAGCCTACGTGCAGATGGTGTTGGACTCTGCTAGATCTCCTGAGATCTAAGGACTTCAGGAACTGAACCTCCTTTTTTTTCCTGGGGAGGGAGAGGCAAACCATGCAGCCAGCCTATTGGAACCAGTAAGTGGAAAGTCTATGAGTATTTTTATGGACCGTCCAGTTTTCTATATGAGAAAATTCTGCAAAGGAAATTATCTTGCCTTTGGTGGTTTTTTTTTTCCTTGTCAAAAAGCTGACTGATTACAAATAAAAAGCATTACTGAAAACAGAAGAGGGAAGAAAAAAAACTCTTAAAAAAAATCGATAGAAAAATTTCTAATAACAAAAGAGTATTGTACACATCAATTAAATTACTCTACTATCAGAAATGTCTACGGTGGTTACAAAATACAAGAAATTTTGGAAGAAATGGGAAGCATACAGAAGTTAAAATTCTATCAGTGGAAACCATTGTATAATTTGTCCTGTATTAGCTACACTTAAACCTTCAAGAAGTCTGGCCAGATATCTTGGAAAGCATCTAATCCATCATTATTCTGAAAAGTAATCTTTTGAGGCTGGCAGCCTTACTTAAAACCACAGAACCAGAGGATTATCTTCCCTCTTGTGGGGAGGAATTTTCACTTGTGGAGGATCAGTCTTTTGGTAGTAAGTAGCACCTTTAAAAGGAGAGGTTTGTTCAGTTTTGTATGAGATGGGTGTAACATTGCACTCTATATGATTTTATAAAAATATACTAATGAGTGTGAATATAATGTAACTGGAATATGCTTCATGCAAAAGGTCTCTTGTAAGGTATAATTACAAAGCTTATAATCTACTGAGTGTGGTCATCCTATTTGTATAAATGTATCACTCTTGTATCAGAAACTAGAAATATGAAATATAATTCTGAGGGCCTATTGTAATTATGCAAAGTGTGGGCCATTAATGGTGGTTTGAAATCTTGATGGCTCCCATTAACCAGGACAATTGACTATAGATGGCTCTGTTTTATTTGTAAGTCTTCTTGTATACATGTGTGCTGGCAAGTGGGTAATGAAGTCTTACAGTGACATGTGATCATGTCACCTGAACTGGAATCCATCTTTAACCTGGTGCTTTTCCATTTAGAATGGGGGAGGTGGAGACCCAGAGAGACAAAGGATTCCCGCCTTATGCAAAAGATATATAAGTGGGTGGAACAGAACAAAGGAGGCGGCCATCATGAGAAATCCCCTAGCTACCACCTGAGCTGGAACAAGGGCTGTACCGGGGAAAGGATTGTGCCCAGACTAGGAAGGCGTCCAATCTGTGAAAGAAACGTATTGAAACATCTCTGAGGGTGAGATTTTATCTGTATTCAGTTTTATTACTGTATTAGGCTTAGATTTGTGTGTTTTATTTTATTTTACTTGGTAATTCACTTTGTTCTGTCTGCTATTACTTGGAACCACTTAAATCCTACTTTCTGTATTTAATAAAATCACTTTTTACTTATTAATTAACTCAGAGTATGTATTAATACCTGGGGGAGCAAACAACTGTGCATCTCTCTCTATCAGTGTTATAGAGGGCGAACAATTTATGAGTTTACCCTGTATAAGCTTTATACAGGGTAAAACAGATTTATTTGGGGTTTGGACCCCATTGAGAGTTGGGCATCTGAGTATTAAAGACAGGAACACTTCTGTAAGCGGCTTTCAGTTAAGTCTGCAGCTTTGGGGCACGTGGTTCAGACCCTGGGTCTGTGTTGGAGCAGACTGGCGTGTCTGGCTCAACAAGACAGGGTGCTGGAGTCCCAAGCTGGCAGGGAAAGCAGGGACAGAAGTAGTCTTGGCACATCAGTTGGCAGTTCCCAAGAGGGTTTCTGTGATCCAACCCGTCACAATGGGATTCAATGGAGTTACAGTAGCCTAGAGAAGACAGTGTCTATTATGCATCCTTATTATTTGCATTGAAGTAGTGCCTCGAGATCCCTGCTTCACTCTGATAGGTACTGTATGAGCATACACTGGGTCTCGAGCAGCTTACAATCTAACTATAAGACAAGACACCACAAGTGGATTCGACAAACCAGTGAGAATCACAAGATAACAGTGATGTGGTTAGGATGAGCATGAGAGGAGTATGATCAATATTCCAAATTATGATTATACACCCTACATTGGCTTATTTTGGCAGTGCCATAACATATAGAAAACATTGTACCTTTGTTTCTGCACATCTTCAGTATTTGTTGTCCTTCATTTCAGTCTTCATCATTCTTTCTGGTGCTCAGAGCATTCTGCAGTGTTTCTTCTGCTGAATTTAGTCAGTAATTAAAATATACATGTTATTTGCAGTTGCCTGGATTCTATACAGTTTTAAGGTCAGGTAATCAGAAAACTCTCTTAGTTTAGGTTTAAGGTAAAATAAATAAGCCACTATTCAAATAATTTAATAGACCATTAAAAACATCTTTGCTTCAAAGAAACTCTCTCTCTAAGATATGTTGTCACTAAGTAGTCATCTTGTCATAATTGAGCCTTTTTATCAGCACAAAATCTTACCAAAAGGCTTTGTGAACATCTGAGATAATTTAAAAAAATTCCAAGATCAAAGCATGCAAACAAATCCTGTTAATAAATCTCTAGCAAAAGGGGATTTGACATTGTTATATAATTAAATATGAAGCCAGCTCAAGCAAATGTTTGGAAACACTGAAGTGGTGTTGCAGTGAAACTTTTGGCTAAGTGTATGTCACTGGACACCTCCACTGCTACTCAATATACTTCACTGCTTGGCCAGTTCACCCCACCACAACACACAGCAGGTTGTTATCCTGTCACCAAGGTGTGTATTTATTCTTTTCTTAAAAATTATCAGTGTAATGCAGACTTACAGCAAGGGAGGGCTTCCCTGCAGCCTTCACTTATCAGCCCAGGTTCATCCTCTGAGTTTTCCTTCTGAATTCTCCTGGTTTCCGCAACCTTCCATTTATATTCTTCCAATTACATTGTTAGCCCAGTGATTACCATCCAGGAGCTCATAATCCCTGTGATGGTGCCCCCCATAAGGCTTTATGGAATATGCTTATGAATGTATATATGACATAACTAGAATATGTTTTATGCTACATATGCCATGTGACATATCTCTGTAAAAGTTATGATCTACTGAATGTATTTATCCTGTTTGTATGCATGTATCATTTTTGTATTTGAAGTTATGAATATTGGGTGTGTACTGGCTTGATTTTAACTAGCCTAGCAGAGCATTTGGTCAGCTCCTTGAGAAAAGTGCAAATTAAGTGCCCAATCAAAAGCTACTTAAGCCAACAATGAACTTGAAGATGCCAATTCACATCTGAGCCTTCCCAAGAATGTGGCTTGGCTGGTAAAAACTGAGTCTTGCATGGACATGTGGCTTGCCCATGTGACTCCAAAACTCCATCTTGGAGCTGGACTTTGCATAGGAGAGAGGAGGGGCTCTCCACCCACAAGAGAAAGTCTACTTAAACCCCTGCGAGACCCTTCCATTTTGTCTTCAGCTGGCTAAAGAGATAGCCTCTTCATCCCCAAGGATACCTGAAAGAGACTGGAACAAAGGACAGTAACTACAGGGGGTGTGAGTGATTGCTGGACCCAGACTAGCAGGAGACTAGTCTGTAAAAGGAATCTTACTGGAACTGGTGAGGTTTTATTTGTATTCAGTTTCTTAGACATAGACTTGCGCGTTCTATTTTATTTTACTTCGTAATTCATCCTGTTCTGTCTGTTACTACTTGGAAACACTTAAATCTTACTTTCTGTATTTAATAAAATCACTTTTTACTTATTAATTAACCCAGAGTATGTATTAATACCTGGGGGGGGGGCAAACAGCTGTGCATATCTCTATCAGTGTCATAGAGGGCGCACAATTTATGTGTTTATCCCGTATAAGCTTTATACAGGGTCAAATGGATTTATTTGGGGTTTGGACTCCATTCAGAGTTGGACATCTGAGTGTTAAAGACAGGTACACTTCTGTAAGTTGCTTTCTGCTAAGCCTACAGCTGTTAGGGGACGTGGTTCAGACCCTGGGTCAGGGTTTGCAGCAGGCTAGCGGGTCTGGCTCAAACCAGGCAGGGCACTGAAGTTCTAAGCTGCCAGGGCAGGAAAGCAGGGACAGAAGTAGTCTCGGTACATCAGTTGGCAGCCCCAAGGGGGTTTCTGTGATCCAACCCGTCACAATCCCTCAACAGAAAGTGTTTAATCGCTCATAGTTGGGCCTGCTACCTTTTTCATGCTGCAGCAACGTCAGTGACCAGGGTGCTACTAATAAGTGTCCAGTCACAGGACCTGTCTCTACTACAAAGAAATTAATCCTATTTTTGACTGGCTGCTATTGATCTGAATAAATGCTGCACGTGATGAGTCTTGAATACTTTCCTCTTATCTTTCCATATAGGGCCCCATTTTGCAGTGCTGTAGCTTTCGCAGGCCCTTACAAATCAAAGGATGATGCAAGGACTGTAGAGCAGCAATGGACTACACTGAACACAGGGCTTTCAAACTCTTGGCTCTGTAGCAGCAAGGTCCAGGTGAGACATGCTGTGGGTGACGTGGGTTTGACCTGCTCCACATCCCAAGATTGGACACCCTCCAGCTGGGAGATTTGACGGATTTCTTACACCTTCTGGAAAATGTTTTTGTTGAAGAGTGTCCTACTCCACAGTGCTTTATACAAATCAATTTATTATTATTATCAACATTTCTATTGTGGCTGCACTTAAAGGCCACAACCAGTTTTGTCCTTGTTTATGGGTAAGAAATACAAACTGGTCCCCTAGTTTCAGAATAATAAAGCAAAACAGAACCACTTCCTTCAGAGCAGTGAAAATAAGTAGATCTGGTTTGTTGGTCCAAGGAATGCAAGTAGAACAGTTCCTTGTCTGCAGGGAAAAATAAACTCGGCTGATCCCGGAGATCTGCACTGCAAGTATAAACAGCCATCCCTTTTCTCCCAGGGAAGTGCCCGGTTTGGTCAGATTCAAAATAAACAGTGCATCAAACTTTCTGACCTAATTAGGTCATGTTCTGTTCTTTGGCTTCAGGCCCCCAAACTGCTTTCTCCACATCAGTATAGAGAGGGGTTCAGCTTGTCCCCACTGTAAAAAAGCTGGTCAGACACTGCCTCCTCTTTAATATTTGGTCCCCAAGGAACTTGGCTAGAGGATCTTCCCTACATGCTTGGCTGATCCAGGGAAAGATCTGAAAATCTGCAAGATGAAATTCATTAAAAAAGGGCAAACTAAAGCACCATGCTTAGGAAGGAAAATCAAATGCATGATACAAGATGGGGAATAACTGGGTGGTAGTACTGCTGAAAAGGATCTGTGAGTGGATCACAAATGGAATGAGATACATGTGATACAGTTGTGAAAAAGGCGAATATCCTTCTGGGGTTACCATCAGGAGTGCTGTATAAAAATGGGGGATAACTGTCTTGCCCTGCTTGGCACCCGTGAGGCCTCAGCTGGAATCCTATGTCCAATTCTCAGTGCCACACTTTAGGAAAATATGGACAAATTGGAAAGAGTCCAGTAGACAGCAACAAAAATGATGAAAGGTTTAGAAAACCCGACCAAAGAGGAAATGTTAAAAAAACTGGGCATGATTAGGAATGAGAAAAGAAGACTGAGTGGGGATCTGATAACAGTAAATACGTGAAGAGCTGTTACAAGGAGGATGTCCATTGAAGGTAGGACAAGAAGTAATGGGCTTAATCTGCAGCAAGGGAGATTTAGAAAGATTTTCCTATTATCTAACCTAACTATAAAGATAGTTAAGCATTGAAATAGGCTTCTGAGGGATGTTGTGGAATCCCCCTCATTGAAGGTTTTTAACAGGTTAGACAAGCACCTGTCAGGAATGGTCTAGTTTATTTGGTCCTGCCTCAGAATAGGATGCTGGACTAGATAACCCCTCTAGGTCTCTTCCAGCCCGACATTTCTATGAAGCATAGTGCTTGTCACTTCCTACAGAGAAGGAGTTTTAACCCTTCCTTGACTTGCTGGGTGCAGGGGCACTTATAACCCCATCGTCTGTAGAGCAGGATCAGTTTTCTACTTTGTTTCTCCAGAGCTTAGTTACCTAGTCAGCATACATTGAAATATGCCATACAAATTACAACTTACTTATTTTTAACACGGACATTTATTCACCTCTTTCAGTAAAAATAATTTAACAGTATTACAAGTGTTTAACATTAACTAATTAATCCTCTGTCACCTTGTGGATAGTGTGGCAGAGCTCCAACCTTGTCCCCGAGGGTCCCACGCTTCCAGGCGGTATATGCTAGCCTCAGAGGCTCACTGCGACCCTCCACATAGCCCTTCTCTCTCTCGGGCCAGGGTTACAGTCTGCGGAGCCCTTTTCATCATAAGCCAGCAAGGAGTTTGGTGAGAGAACTCCCACAGTCTCTGTTATCCCTACAGGCTTATTCCAGAACAGTTTAGCCTCCTGTCCTGACAGGGGCCTGTCTTCCCCTCCCAGGAGGTGTTTCTGTAGTGGCGGGTTGGGGGGAACCCAGGCCCGCCCTCTACTCCGGGTTCCAGCCTAGGGACCCTAATGGCAGCAGCTGTTGGCAGCTGACCTTTCACCGCCAGAACTGCTACATTTCCCTGGGCCATTTCCTCAGAGCTCTCCCGTTTCTTTCTCTTAACGCCTTCTTCACCCTTACCTTAGGGCTCCCTTCCAGTGGCTTGAGGATATCTCCATTACCCAGCCCTTCAGCTGCACTTCCTCTCCCCTGGCTCCCTCTGGCATGACCGGAGTGAGCCCTTTTATAGTATCAGAGGGGCCTTAATTAGAGTCAGGTGTTCACATTAGCCTAATGGCTTCAACTGACTCTTTGCAGACTAATTGGAGTCATGTGTCCACCCTAGCCTGGAGTAGCCCCTGCTCTGGTCAGTCACGGAACAGAAAACTGCTTATCCAGTGGCCGGTATATCTGCCTTCTACTACTTTGCTGTATCCGTTCACGCGTCTGGACAGAGTTCCTCTGGGCGGCGTCCACTGGCTCCCTTGATGCCTTCGAGGAGCAGTGGGTTCTGTCTGGGGTTCTCTGCTCGGTGTTCCCATCAGGTTCCCTTCGTTTAGCCCTGTGACCTCACTCCCATTCCTGTTATCTCGTTAGTTGTCCCCCGCAATTATTTGGTATCACAGGCCTGTGGATCCTACCCTTAGGCTGGGGAGATGTCCTTTAGCAGTGGCTCTGCTCTGCCCGCCCACTTCCTGGATACCAACAGGACTACTTTGCTGTATCCGTTCACGCATCCGGGCAGAGTTCCTCTGGGCGGCATCTGCTGGCTCCCTTGACACCTTCGAGGAGCAGTGGGCGCTGTCCGGAGTTCTCTGCTCTCCCCGTCAGGTTCCCTTTGTTTAACCCTGTGACCTCACTCCCGTTCCTGTTATCTCATTAGTTGTCTCCTGCAATTATTTGGTATTATTTGGTACGTGGATCCTCCCCTTAGGCTGGGGGGAGGTCCTTTAGCAGTGGGCTCCGCCCACCCACTTCCTGGATACCAATAGGACTACTCTGCTGTACCCAACTGGCCTGGGTCTATCACAATAGGTATTAGTCCCAGATTGCAGATGGGGAAACTGAGACACAGGTGGGTTAAGTGATTTGCCCAAAATAAATAGCAAAATAAATTATTAGAAATCAGAAATTCCTTTCCAAGCACAAGGGCCAAATTCTGCATTGCTTTGTACCCCATTCAATCTCCATGAGTTTAAATGCATGCAAGTCACTGTAGCATTTAGTTCTAGCAAATAAAATTAAACTAAAGGAAGAAACAGGTAGCAAAGGCCCAGACTAACATTGATCTATATTGTTAAATCCCTAGTTTACACCCATTTTAATGGCTGCTGTGTAGTGTCTTTCAGAGAAGGATATGACTGGGTGCCTAAACTGAGTATTTTTTTATTTTCAAATGTTTAGATTTTGTTTACATTTATTTCTTAATTCTAAATTATTAAATAACTATAATGTCACTGTAAAAAATGTAACCTTTAATTCACTGAAATGGGCTCTCAATCCTTCAGTTTAGTTTTGTCTGGGAATTTTTCTTTATTAAGACTCTCTAGCTGTCTCATTATTGTTACAAGAATTGAGTTCCTGGCCTCTTCTTTCTCAACTGTCAATGCAGCTCTCATTCTGGTGTCCTTGCACTGGTGGGCCGGGTTGAGCTCAGCCCACAGATCCAGGAACATGGCTTTTTGCATCTGCTCATTGTCCCAAACCTGCATTACAATGCAATCCCACCAGTCAGTGCTAGTTTCTCAGACCCAGAAGCAGCACCATCTGCAGCTGCTCCATGACCACCACCAACAAGCTTGAATTGTTTTTTGCTATGTCCCTCAGCAACTGGTCCTCGAAGAAATCGCCATGTTCTCCACGGGTGCAGTTCTCCCTGAAGCTCTGATAATACTGGACAATCATAAGTGGCAACATTCGTGAGATTAGTACAGAGCTGCAAAGGCTCCATGCTTCTGTCAGAGATGGCAGACACTGAGTGTCACATGAGTTTGTAGGATCTTAAAAAAAGCATGAAAATTGTAGAATAGGGATGGCATTAGGGGATGGAGGAATCTGCATGATGGGAACTTGACTGCTAGCTCTCAGAGGTCCCTGCACCGCTCGGATCTACCCCACAACACATTGCCAAAACTTCCCAGAAGGCATTGCTCTGGATGGTGGTTTGTGGCACACTGGGATACCTACCTAGGGTACATTGCACTTTGCATCGACACACGCATGCCTGGTAAACTTGTGAAGCAAACAGCCGATGTGCACAAGCAATATACTAATTGCAGCAGCTGTACGCTGACATAGCTTGCGCAGACCAAAGTTTGTAGTGGAGACATGGCCCTAGGGACAGATTTTCACAGGTATTTAGGTGCCTAAAGATGCAGATAGGCACCAAGTGGGATTTACAGAAGTGCCGAAGCAGCACTGATTGCAATAGGAGTTAGATGTCTAATGTGCTTACGCACTTTTGAAAAGTTCCCCTAGGCGCATACCTAGGGCCCCAGCTCTGAGTCCTAGAGGTGATAACATCAACATTTCAGCTGGCACCTTTTAGAAGCACAAAATTCACTAAGACGATCTCATCCGGTACAGGCAGATGGTTGCTTACACAACAATCTGCTGCTCCTCAAACTGAAGCCAGGAACAAGCTTCATATTTGGTTTGAGGGAAGTTAGGCAAGGTGTGGAGCAAATATGTCAAGTAGTGGTTTTCCAGTGCACAACAAGAAAGTCAAGCTCAATAAAGGCTAGCTGTCTTTCTAGTATGCTTTAACACAGAAGAGTGTCAAACACTTCTGGGACCACTAATGAAGGCAGACAGGATGTTTCCTAGGCAATGAGGCAAGGCTAATTAAAATGTCAGATAACACAAGTTCTAGTGTTTGAAAAAGATCTTCATGCAAGAACATCTCTATTTATTAGCTATGAACTTAGCTTCTCTATAAATAAAATCCTTTACATTTTAAGATCATAGCTGACCTGACCTCAGCTCCCTACCAACCTAGACTGACAAATCAAAATTTATACTACATATTAAATGCTCCCAAACAAACACACATTCTGATGCATTGAGCTAAGCGATTAGTAAGGGACTGTCTCCTACCTGAGGGCAAATGTGCCTGGAAAGTTTAACTGGTATAAAAATGTGGAAATTTTCAGTGATTAATAGTATGTTCTTTTAGAATTTCCTGGCAGTGTCTGCTTGGAAATAAAACCAGGGATAGAAACATAGGTCAAGACATTGCCTAGAACTCCTATGTTACAGACACTCATCTATGTCACTTATTGGCATGTAGAGAGCATATGCATAATGTAAAACTCCTGAAAATATCCTGTAATGATCCTATAATAAAAAATACCCATGTTTGTTGTCACTTGACTGTTTTCCCTTCCTTCCTTCATCAATCCTCATCCTGCAAAGAGCCCTGCACAGACAGCCCCAGTGTCTGCCCAGAGCCACATTTACTTCAATGAGGCTTCACATGGGTGCAGGAGTCTATTGCAGATCAGTAATTCTCAGCCTGCATAGTGAGAGGAGAGATCAGTCTGTCCTTTGTTGTCCTATTAAAATAAACAAGACAGTACATTGTTAAAAAAATGGCCTTTTATTAATGCCAGGCCCCAGCCCACTGAATCATTGCTAATCTTTCTCAGTTGCCAAGCTGTGGAACTCATTTCAGGACCTGGCATCTGGGCCTTTGGCACATCCCTTTGACAGTTGTGGTGTGTTATGTGCAGTTGCCTTTGGGTTGCTAATGGCAACAATGATGATTGGCTGCCTTGTGCTCCTGAATCTATTTATTTTGGAACTTTCTTTTATTATTTATTTCCTAAACACGTGCCCCAGGAGTGTCCAAGGAGACATGCACAATGCCCAACACCACGTACAACATTAGCCTGTTTGGTCAGAATGAAAAGCTTGTCTCCTCTTTGGAAAATACCTGTGTAACCCTTCTGCCTCTCTGAGTTGGCAGCAACAAGGGCCGGGTTCAGTATCTAGGGGTCCCGTTTCAATAACGCAATGCAAAACTGGCTCGAGCCCCCACTCAGTGACCTGGGACAATTACATACCACCTCCCGGGCACCTCTAGGAGGCAATACTTCCCCTCTCGCAAGCACGGAGTCTGAGTGTAACAAAAGCCTTTTAATAAAGGAGGAAAACAATGCGGCATTATGTTGGGGAAATACCACAAACAGGATTCATAACACAAACCATGAGCAAAAGACCCACCTCCAAGTAAGTTTGGCAGTGTCCTTTTCCCCTCAGGGTCTTAAGTCCAATCACCCCAAAATCCAACAACCCAAAAGTCTCTGTCTCTGGTCAGTGCCGCCCCAGAGTTCAAAAGTTTATCTGCAGAGTTTTACCCCCCCCCAGCCTGTGTGGATATGGGGGGAGGGGTAGGGGGAGAGGCACACACAGGGTGTTAAGGGGCACCTTACGTGGTCTGGGGCCGACTGCCCCGCCGCTCCGTGGAGTTCTGCTGCAGCCTTCACCACGAACGGCTCCGCTCTACCAGCCACTCCTCCAGCCATCCTCTGAGCTGCTCCAGCCGTCCCCGCAAACTGTTTCACTCCGCTCCGCCCTCTGTTCTGTGGGCCGCTCCAACCGTCCCACAAACTGCTTCGCTCTGCCAGCTGCTCTACTCCACCAGCCGTCCCATAAACCGCTTCAGCTGCCCCTGCAAACTGCTCAGCTCCGCTCCGCATTCCGACCATCCCGCAAACTGCTCCGCTCTGCCAGCGCTTAGCAATATATCTTCAGGCTCCCCCACTAGTTAACACAGCACTCAGTGATCTCAGCTCAGTAATTTTAACTCTTTTAGTGATTTCAGCTTGGAGTAGGGGAGCCCCAGTGCTGGAGCACCATTGGCCCAAAGTGAATTCAGCTCAGCAGTCTCTAGCTAGACTCTTAATAGAATCAAAATTAGCTCTGCTATTCAACAATGGAGAGAGAGAGAGAAGATAGTGCAATTGGTGGTCCAGGCCCTCAAAAGGGGGTCCATACCATCAGGTACACATACATGTCCACAACCTCTCTCCATTCACTGGGTTTTGGAACCCAGGTCCCTTGTCTAGCGAGTGCTACTTAGGTGATGGTGAGACCCTCTGTCATAAAACAGTTTCATTGTCCTTGATTCACATAATCAAGGTAACAACACTTTATTCCTCCTACCCCAATAACAGAGAAACTGGGGATCCCACAGCTGCCAAAGTGACCATTTTGGGCTGCCGTGGGCTCATGCTAGGCGAGGTGGGAGTGCCTATGCAAACAAGATCAGCCCCTGAAGTTCTTTTCCACACTCGCCATAATTCACCACCAGATGTCAGGGTAGAGCTCATCCTGACTCTGCTTACACCTGAAAGGGGAATTCCCTTAAAGTTATTGGGCCACAGCATGTGTGCATGCAACTCTATGGAAGTCAAAGGAGTTGTGCCTGCTTACACTAAGGCTGAATTTGACCCAATAGCTTTCATCTTACTACCCAAACCACTGTATTTTTACAGGTTCTATAACAGCATAAAGATGCCATTTCCTCTGCATCCCCCCGCATGCAGAGATAGAGTCAATACTGGCCTTTGCTAATACCTTTGTAGCACTAGGTTGTACCTGTGTAACTAAGGAGGATTTGTGGGTTACACTCAATATGATGTATTCTCTTTCATCAAGTTCTCTCCCTTGCCTGCAACATTCGCCCCTTCTCTGCACCCTGCCAGGTCTCCACATTTTTCAGGGGGAGAGATTTAGTGGGAGGAAGGGAATCTCACCCTTTCCTTACTGGGCGGAAGATAGGGTGTGGGTGGGATCGGGGAGAGCATTCTCTCTCTCTCCCCCCTCTTCTTGAGATATATGAGGTTGTTCCTGGAATGGCTCTTGCTTGGAAGTGAGGAGCAGCTAAGGGGTTCCCTTATCCCCATCATGGGCTCTATTCTTGCAGTGCTCTCCCCTCTGACTTCCTAAGCACAACAGGACCCACTAGTGATGCAGCCAGTGTAAGGGAGGCTTGGGCTGGCTCTGCATAGAAGTGCCCTGAGCCAAGGAACACACCTTTCCTGCTTGTCTGCCTTTCTCATTAGAGAGTGGACAAAGCCCCACCATTTTCATGACAGCCACTTGCAGCTTCTGGGCTGGAGCTTGCCTACTCCTGCGGTATGAAAATGTTTAGCATTTTAATCCGTCTTCCCATTTTTAGAAATAATTTATGTATGAACACACACTCTGCTTACTAATCATTTCTGAAATGAATGTGGAATTTTTCTAATATTAAACGATCATTCTTGCCTCTTCACACTTGCCTGTCATATCTTTCTTAATGCAAATCAGTCATTGACTGGAGACACCTACTGTAAGAAGCTATTTTAGCTGTCTCATCGGTAATAAGGTGATTTTAAAAGTGAAGACTGCTTTGGTGGGATAAACTCGGTTGGTGGAAAAGGGGAAAAAAAATGAAAAGGGGAAGCTCTCTGTTTGAACATCAGTGAATGCCTACTGCCTCCCAAAGCCAGAAATATAACTCAGCGTCCCATCTCCTTGTCCCCTGCACTAACCACTAGATCCCACTCCTTTCCCAGAGCATATATAACTCAGGAGTTTGATTCCCAGTATTCTGCTGCAGTCTAGCAAACACCTGTTACCACTAGCCAAAAGTGTCATGCCCCCTTCCAGTCCAAATAAAGGATAAGAGTTATTCCAGTAACTGGAGCAGTATTCTGGGTGGAGGAGATGAAGACCCACTTTTCACACTCTGGTGAGGACCTAGGTGTGTGTGAGAGAGAGAGAGGGAAAGGGGGTTTGGAGGGGCACAGGACAGAGTTCCAATTTTTCACATTTTCTAAAAACAAAGAAACCCCCACACAAAACAAATTAATTTGTTTAGCCATACAGTAAGAAAATATCCTTTAAAAAGGGGTTTATTGTGATAAACCATTCTAATCTGTCAATTATGGCATGATGCTCAACAAAGCACAGATGGCCTAGTCTTTTGTCATGGATCACACATTTCAATTGCTTCTGTCACACACAGGTATGATAGCCTCCAGTGCACTAAAGTCAGTGCTATCTGCCTTGAGAGGAGCCTGTGTGTGATGCTCTGTACCTTGGGGAAACACACTACACCCCCATGTTCATCCTTGTAAAATGATTGTGTGGTATCCAATGCAAAGTTTGTCATGTCGGGTGTCTTCAGAAAGCTCATGATGCACTGAGCATTGTTGTTACACTAAGGTTATAGGTTATAATTTCATGTATGTAGTTATGAGGCTGAAAATTGATCCTCATGGCTTTAAATAAGCCCAGACAAAAACTCTCCAAGAGCAGAGAGGCAGTTCACACCTCATCAGGGCAGGTATGGGACAAACCCAGCCCAGCCTCACAGGAACAAAGGACGCTGGCCTAGCCAGCAACAAAAGAATCTATTGGACTCTTGAGTGAGTCACCCCCTTCCTTTGGTCAGTTTGGGACTGTGATGAGGTAATGCTCACCTGACTCTGAAGGGTGGAGGGGCAAAGCCTAGAGGGAAGAAAGAACATGATAAAAGGGAGAGACATTTGCCATACTCTCTCTCTCTCTCTTCCACCTACATCTACACACACCGCACCAAGCGACTGAAGCACTGATCAAAGGGGAGAGTCCGGCTGAAAAGCAACCAGCCACTCTGTGATGAGACTCATCTAAGTTTGTAAGGGACTGAAAGTGTTAAGATCAGCTTAGAATGCGTTTTGCTTTTATTTCATTTGACCAAATCTGACCTGTTATGCTTTGACTTATAATCACTTAAAATCTATCTTTATAGTTAATAAATCTGTTTGTTTATTCTACCTGAAGCAGTGTGTTTGGTATGAAATGTGTCAGAGAGACCCCTTGGGAGAACAAGCCTGTTACATATCAATTTTTTTGTTAAATTGATGAGCTCATATAAGCTTGCAGCATCCAGCGGGCATAACTGGACACTGCAAGACGGAGGATCCTAGGGTTGTGTCTGGGATCGGAGATATTGGCTAGTGTCATTCAGTTGCAAGTAGCTGGGAGCAGCTTACATGCCAGAGGCTGTGCATGAACAGCCCAGGAATGGGGGTTCTCACAGCAGAGCAGGGTAAGGCTGGCTCCTAGAGTTAGGGATTGGAGTGACCTAGCAGATCACCGGTCCAGATAACCCCAGAGGGGAACATCACACTGTAACATCAGTCTCTTTGGTGCAATGGCCATGGGTACCCCCAACCAATTAAGTAGTGGAGATCTTTACTGAGAGCGTGAGCAGTTTTAATCTCATTGGGCAGCTTCAGTTCCTTTGCAAGTTATGGGAAATTGTGGCCATTCTGAGTAAGGGAAAAGTGTACCTATAATGGGGAACAGGGTCAGCTCCAGGTATTCTGCCGCCCCAAGCGGCGGGGGAAAAACAAACAGACAAACAAACAAAAAAAGCTGATCAGCGGCACTTCAGCCGTGCCACTCCATTCTTCGGCGGCAGTTCGGCGGCAGGTCCTTCACTCCCTCTCTTCCTCTTCGGCGGCACTTCGGTGGCAGCTCAAAGAGAAAGAGAGGGACTGAGGGACTCGCCGCCGAATTCCCGCCGAAGACCCGGATGGGCCGCCCCAACAGCAGACGGAGTGCCACCCCAAGCACCTGCTTCCTTAGCTAGTGCCCAGAGCAGGCCCTGATGGGGAAGCTAGGAAAAAGTATTGGTTATAACTAAGCCATTAACAAATTTCTTCAAATATTGGCTCAAATTCACTGGCTGTGCATGTTAACTATATGGAAAGTTTGAAGGACAACAAAAATCCATTTGTTAGCCAAAGGGGTCTGAAAAAGCTAAGATGCTAAAAATGTCTTGAAGGTCCTATTTTAAAATTAATTTTCATTTTTACACTCATAATGCATGTGCACAAAGGGGAAACTGTAAATCTATCTTTTCCTAACATGCCAGTGCTTGATTTTGCAATCCAAACAGAGCTGTATTTTGTTTTTAATAAAGAAAAAAGGTAAAACACATTCTATTATGTGCAAATGTGACAACCCTCCCCCCACATCATGAGTTATCACAGCAAAGTTTGAGCCCTGAACGGTTAGCACTACAGCACAGCCTGCTACTGCTTCAGCTACAGGACTAACTGTATTTGGCCTGGTCTACACTACAGAGTTATAATGACATAAGTCACCTTGCGTCTACCTAGTTGTGCATATGTCTACCATTGAATTGGCCTCCCACCAATTTAAGCGCCCGGTTACGGTGACACAGTTACACCACCTCTCCGAGCAGCTTCAAGCTATGGTTGATGTACAGTAGAACCTCAAAGATATGAACACCAGAGTTATGGACTTACTGGTCAACCAGACACCCTGTGGAAACAGAAGTCATCAATCAGGCAGCAGCGCAGACAAAAAACAAAAAAGCAAATACTGTACTGCCTTGTGGCTTCAGCCACAGGGGAGTTGGGGCTGCAGCCGCCGGGGGGGCGGGGGTAAGAGGGGAGCAGTCAAGGCTTCTGCCCTGCGGGAGCACCAGGGCTCAGGGCTTTAGACCTTGGGGGAGTGCTGGGGCTCGGGGCTTCAGCCCTGCAGCTCCGGTCCCAGTTTCAGCCTCATGGAAGGCACTGGGGCTCGGGACTTTAGCTATGAGGGGAGTGCTGGTTTCAGCCCCAGTGCTCCCCCGTAACTAGAGCCCTGAGCCTTGGCACGCCCCACCCCCCCCAAGTTGAAGCTGGGAGCAGAACTGTGGGTTGCCCTGAGCTCCAGTGCCCCACCCCCGACAAACCCCAGCACTCCCCCCAGGTCTTAAGTGCTGAGCCCCAGTGATCCTGCCCAGAGCCCTGGAGCCCCAAAGGTCAGAAGCCCCGACTCTGCCGCCATAGCTGTAGTGATAATCAGGATGGCCCATTTCCAACAGTTGACAAGAAGGTGTGAGTAACAGTAGGGGAAAAAAATTAGCATGGGGAAATAGGTTTTACTTTGTGTAATGACCCATCCACTCCCAGTCTTTATTCAAGCTTAATTTAATGGTGTCCAGTTTGCAAATTAATTCCAATTCTGCAGTTTCTTGTTGGAGTCTGTTTTTGAAGTTTTTTTTGTTGGAGTATTGCGACTTTGGTTTTTGAATGTTATAATTCAAATTACAGACCTCAGTCGGAGAACACTTCAGCGTCCCTGGTCACTCAATTACAGACCTCAAAGTCACGATACTCCAACAAATGAACTTCAAAAAACAGACTCCAACCTATTTCCCCATGCTAATTTTCCCCCCTACTGTTACTCACACCTTCTTGTCAACTATTGGAAATGGGCCATCCTGATGATCACTAAAAAAGTTTTTTTTCCTCCTGCTGATAATATCGCACCTTAATTGACTACTCTCATTATAGTTAGTATGGCAACACCCATTTTTTCATGTCCTCTGTGTGTATGTATATCTATATCTATCTATCTATCTTCCTACTGTATTTTCTACTGCATGCATCTGATGAAGTGGGTTCTAGCCCATGAAAGCTTATACTCAAATAAATTTGTTAGTCTCTAAGGTGCCACAAGTACTCCTTTTCTTTTTGCAGATCCAGGAAAGTTCTGCAGCCACTGCTCGTCATCCCAAACCTGCATTATGACCAGTGATGCAGGAACAAGGGGTGAAGCAGCACCCTCGGCTTGAAGTGGTTTCCATCATACACAGGGCTTACAGTTTTGTTCAATGGCTCTCAACACCCCCACTATAAAAATTTTTCCAATGCCACTGATTATGATGTGATCCCACCAGTCAGTGTTCTTTTCTTGGGCCCGGAAGCATCCCACCATCTGCAGTTGCTCCATGAACACCACCACCAACACTGAACTGGTGCTCGCTATGTCCCACAGCAATCTATCCAAGAAATCATCATATTCCATGCTGATTTGGTGGTTCTTGTGGTGCCGCAAATACCCAAGGATCGTGCGTCCTGTGCTTGCAATGCTCATAACAATAGCACATGCTCCATGCTTCTGTCAGAGATTGCAGACAGCGAGAAGTGCTGTGCAGGCTAACGGGATTTTTTTTTAAAAGGCACAAAAATTATGGGATATAGATGACATTATGGGATGGCAAAGGTTGCATGCTGGGAAGTTGACCCCTTGGCTCCCAGTCACTCCTGCATGACTCATTTCTGCTCCACCAGGCATTACTGAAACTTCCCCAAAGACAGTGCACTAGACAATGGCAAGTTGCAAGCTGGGATGCATGCCCATGGCACACCGCACTGTGCATCAGCACAAGCACTCCTGGTGAGGACACGCAGCACTGATGCAAGGAGCCAAGTATGCACGCGCACAAGCGAGGTACTAACTGCAAGAGCTTTATGTCGATGTAACATGTGTTGGCAAAAGTTTCTAATATGGAGATATCCCATGTCACTAACAGAAGAAGGCTGTTTTCCAAGGGGTGTGTGTGTGGATGGGTTGCTGGCTCCAGAAGGTGGTTGGAGTGGGAGCCCACCTCTTCCCGCCCAGAAACTGGGGGAGCCTCCTAGCACATGTGTGTGTCCCACAGAGGGGATTGTTGATGCAACATGCAGGCTCTGGCAGGAGGTTGTGGGGAGCCCAGCCCAGCTTCCCCTACCCCCAGCTGCTCTGGCATCTTCCTGGTGTTCCTAGGGTGACCAGATAGCAAGTGTGAAAAATCGGGACAGGGTGTGCTGCAGCAGCTGTGTGAGCCCAGCCTCAAAATGGAGGAAAATTTTCCTGAGGAATACAACTGAGAGAAGGAAAAGTATTTCTAATCATTTCATATCTCAGCCAAATATTACTGGCTTTTCATGAGACTAATAAAAGGTATTTCTATAGCCTGGGGATTCCCCCCGCCGAATATCAAAGGCCTGGTGCAAACAATGGAGGTGTGAAAGCTTGTCAAAGGCAAGGTTGTAAGGTTCCTTTGTAATGGAAAGTGTTGGTAGCCTAACTGCAGGGGTCCCTTCCAGCTGTCCCTGTAACACACTCACACTTTTTTATAATGCAAAGTTTTAGACAATCTTAGTCTGTGACTCACTACTACTCCCCCTATAATAAATTATTATGAAATTCAGCAGATCAAAAAAGGCTTTTTTTAATGAAAAATATTTATAGAGGGACAGTTCTCCTCCTCTGACATGCACTGAGAAATGACTTACTCCATGAAAAGTCACACTGAAGTAAATGGAACTACTCATGGAGTCAGGTGACCTCCCCACTTGGTAAGGCAACTCCCATCTTTTCACGTGCTGTATATTTATACCTGCTTACTGTGTTTTTCACTCCATGCATCTGATGAAGTGGGTTTTAGCCCATGAAAGCTTATGCCCAAATAAATTTGTTAGTCTCTAAGGTGTCACAAGGACTCCTCATTGTTTTTGCTGATACAGACGAACATGGCTATCCCTCTGAAACCTGTGCTATTCAGTGTAAGTTTATCAGAGTCCTCTCCATGGATCACCACCTTGTATTGGTGGAGAGGCTTGCGTGTCTCAATGACCCCAAGAGTGATGTTGCCTGGAATCATGTACTCCCTTAGGTCCACCCATGGCAGAACAGTCAAGGGCGAGGTTCCAGACATAGTGTGATCCAAGAAGTCCCTAATGGCAGAGCTGGAGGATAACTGAACAATGGAGGTGAAACTGTTGTGTAATGTTACAACAGCTGCGAAGGTGGATGAAGGCTGCAGGAGATAGAGGATCTCCAATCGTTATGGTGTCCATGCCACTAGTTTCAAGTCCTCTATCTGTCAAGGATAGTGCAGTGACTGTTGTGCACCAGTATCCCCACTTTAAAAGAAGTCCCGCACAGGCATCTTCCAGTTTTGGGAAAATAACATTTACACAAGTCAAAAGTCCGGTGGCGATCGGCAAGTGGTGATGGGAACAGGACAGTGAAATCCAGAAGTTCCTAATCACGGACTGACACACAGGCGGTGGGTGTGTGATACAGTTGTCTTGCTCAAGGATTGAGGCGGGTCGAGTATCTCGGCAGCTGCACCCACAACTGAGCAGTCCCCTTTTTAGGATCCCCTCTGCTCACCCCACATGGGGAGGGAGTTAGAAAAGATACCCTAAAATAGTCTTGCATCTGTTTTTCCTGGCTGGATAGCTGCATCCAGCAGGATCACCACCTCAGCGGTCAAAAATGTAAGAAACTTTTCAACTTTGGAACTTGGAACGTACGTACCCTGATGGACAACTCAAACAGCGACTGACCAGAGTGACGTACAGCCATTATTGCTCATGAATTGAGTTGGTTTAACATCGATATTGCTGCTTTGTCCAAAACTAGAAGAGCTGATGAAGGACAGGTGAGGGAGGAGAAAGGAGGATACACCTACTTCTGGAAGGGAAAAATCTATAGATGAACCCTGATTGCATGGAGTGGGCTTTGCTATAAAGAACAATCTCGTAAGATGCCTCTCTGAGGTACCAGTTGGCATCAATGAGAGGTTTATGACACTCTGATTGAGGCTCACCAAAAATCAACAGGCAACTATTGTGAGCACCTATGCACCAACACTGGATGCCGATGAGCATGTAAAGGAAGATTTTTATTCTCAGTTGGAAACCATTTTATTGGAGACCCCTACAGAAGACGAGATCATCCTCCTGGGGGATTTCAATGCACGTGTTGGACGAGCCTCAGACCTGTGGAAAGGAACAATCGGGAAAAGAAGGAGCTGGCAAAAGCAATTAAATGGAATTCTGCTCCTGACCAAGTGTTCTGAACATGAACTTATTATTACGAACACTCTTTTCCAAAAAAAAAAAAAAAAAAAAAAAAAAAAAAAAAGTTCAACACATCTTGGAGACACCCACAGTCAAAGCACTGGAATCTCCTCGACTATGTCATAGTCCATGTCACTACAATCTCGGGCATCATTGCTCTTGTGAGAAGTACAAGTGCTGATGACTGTTGGACTGATCATCGCCTTATTCGATCCACAATGAAAAATTAAGATCGCTCCCAAATGGAGGCTACAAAAGAAGCAGGTCAGGCACAAGTTGAAGGTTCAAGATTTGAAGGACCCTATTAAGCGTGACCACGTCCAAGCAGTTTTAGAAGAAAAGCTCCCATCAGAGTTTCTGGAAGAAATTGAGGAACATTGAAGCCAGTTGAAAGCTGTAATCATCATCAATGCCTGTGAGGAAACCATAGGCTACCAAACCAGAAAACATCAGGACTGGTTTGACGAGAATGATGCTGAAATTGAGCGACTCATCAATGAGAAGAGAATGGCATTTCGTGCTTGGCAGAATGACAAAAATTGCAATATAAAGAGAGAAGTCCATGCCAAGGTGAGGACGGAAGTACAACGTAAAACCAGAGAACTCAAGAACAAATGGTGGACTGAGAAAGCACAAGAACTCCAATATATCTCGGACATCCACGTCGTTTCTTTAGTGCCACCAAGGCTGTTTATGGGCCAATTTGTCATGGTATGAATCCTCTTTGCTCTAAGGATGGAACCACACTTCTGAAGGACAACGCCGCCATCAATTCTCGATGGAAAGAACATTTTGAAGATCTCCTTAACTGTAATTCTATGGTTGCAGATGAAATCCTTAAGCAAATCCCTCCCAATTTGTATGAGGTACACAATGCCACCAAGCAGAAGAACGACAAGGCAGCAGGTCTAGATGGGATACCCTCTGAAAACTTTAAAGACGGTGGACCAGAGCTAATTTGGCAGCTTTACCTGCTTATCAAAATCTGGAGAAAGGAGGAGATACCCAGTGAAATGAGGGATGTCCTGATTGTCACCCTCTTCAAGAAAGGGGATAAAGTGGATAGTGGAAATTATCATGGTATCTCCCTCCTAGCCATTGCAGGCAAAGTTCTGGTGTGGATCCTTGCAACCCACCTTCTGCCGCTGTCAGAAGAAATTTTACCAGAGTCACAGAGTGGTTTCTGACCAGGTCGTGGAACTGCGGATATGATCTTCACAACACGGCAGCTGCAAGAAAAGTGTCGGGAGCAAAACCGACCACTGTACATGGCTTTGTTGATCTAACTAAAGCCTTTGATTCAGTGAATCACCGTGCCCTCTGGACTGTACTTTCTAAGATTGATGGATGTCCTGATAAACACAATGTCCTAAAATTGCTTCATGAAAACATGAAAGCGACTGTTCTGAGCAGCACTGGCTCCCAGAGTGAACCTTTCAAAGTACAAACAGGAGTCAAACAGGGCTATATCATCGCTCCAACCATGTTTGCGGTTTTTATTGCCATCATTCTTTACCTAATTGCTGGGAAGTTTACAGCTGGCGTTGAAATCATTTACAGAATGGATGGAAAGCTGTTCAGGCTTAGCAGGCTGAAAGCCAAGAGTAAGATTTCCACAACAACTATTGTGGAACTTCAGTATGCTAATGACAACACAATCTTTGCCCACTCTGAGAAAGATTTTCAAACTATCTTGAATGTGTTTGCCGATGCTTACGCATGTCTTGGTTTCACTCTTAATATCAAGAAGACTAGAGTGCTCGATCAGCCCTCTCCAAATGAGGTATTACATGCCCCGTCTATCAAAATCAATGGAGTGGCACTGAAGAATGTTGATCACCTCCTCTACATTGGAAGTAATCTTTTATCCAAGGCAGATATTGATGCAGAAATTCAACATCTCCTGAGCTGTGCCAGTGTAGCTTTTTCTTGTTTACGGCACAGGGTTTTTGAAGATCATGACATTCAAACAGACACCAAGCTTCTTGTTTATCAAGCCGTTATTCTCCCAACACTGTTGTATGGGTCTGAAACTTGGACAACCTATAGACACCACTTGAAAGTCCTTGAGAGGCACCATCAACGCCGCCTTCATAAGATTCTGAAGATCAAATGGGAAGACAGGCGCACCAATATTAGTGTTCTAGAAGAGGGAAAGACCACCAGTATCGAGGCAATGATCATCAGTCAGCAATTCCGCTGGACTGGTCACGTCCAGATGCCAGACCATCGCCTCCCAAAACAGGTCCTTTTCTCTCAGCTGAAAGAAGGGTACTGTAACGTGGGTGGACAATGGAAGCGTTATAAGGACTTGCTGCAGGACAACCTAAAAGAGTGTAATGTTGACATTGACACTTGGGAGACACTTGCCCAGGATCGCTTAAAATGGAGTGAAGTCCTACGTAATGGTCCCCTGCATTTTGAACTTGCTTGCTGACAAGCTGAAGAGGACAAGAGGCGCAGGAGGAAGGAGAGACTGGCTTGCAGTCATGGTCAACAGCCTCCTGTTGAGCCTGAAAACATCTGCCCTCATTGTAATAGAACTTGTGGTTCAAGGATTAGCATTATTAGCCACCTGAGGACCCATAACTCCCATGGAAGATGATCATACTTGGTAATATCATCATCAGAATGTGACCCTATATCTCAGGCATAACACAATTTGACCCAGTATACATGGTGAGTTGTTATAGGAACCTGGTCAGACCCCCCCTCCCCCTCCGGAGATAATGGGGCTGATGGAACACCACTTTCCACTCTTAAATTATCTTGATAAAGGCACAGTTTTATAGATTGAGAAATAATGTCCCCTTTTCTCTTTGCATTCTCAAGAAGTTTAATTACTATCTTTTTCTGATGCAAGCCCCCTGATGGGGGGGGAAGGGGGGGGAACACACAAAACAAAAAAGAAAAGAAGAATCAGTTGTGGTTAGTTTCAGAGAAAAAGCCCACCACAGCAACATTTTCCCCTGCCAAGCTTTGAGTGCTTTACAGAGACAATACACATTTTCTGGGATAAAATGGCATTGCTAGCACAGTAGTGGCCTGCACAAAGGAAGAGCGATGCAAAGAGGATTCACTGGGTGAAAATTTGTAAGATAGGAAACTACACAACAGTTCTCATTAATCTTTCTTGCACTTTGGCAGGTCTGACTGTAAATGATTCTGCTGGGTCTTGATCTAAACTTTTAACTTTTGAAGCATGGCTGACATCACCATTCAGATTTTGTCAGGCTGTGTGGTCTGTTGAGCTAGGCAAATTTTAAAATCTGCAATTGTTTGCTGATCTTTTTAGATGAATTCACTTCAAACCTGCTTGCAAGATTTTATGGTCCGTTTCCTTGAACACTTGAACCATAGAGTTTTACTAGCACAACAAGTCAGGGAAAGTATATGTGAAAGCCACATGTATGAGTATTTGTAGAAAGCAACTTTTCAATTCATCGATGCAAGCAATGACACTGAAAAAGTGTTTGCATGGTCTCCTAGTCCATGGACAGAAATAAAAGAATTTTTCTTCTCACCAGTTACAACCACAAGCACAAAAATTCAATTTTTGATCAGTCCATAAAGTCAAAAATTCTGAATGGAATTAGTCAAATCAATCCAAAGAACAAATACATACAAGGAAGGTGCAATCTGCGTGTGGATATTCATTGAGCAGGAAAAGAAACCTGGACAATGATCCCTCACTTTCACAGACCTTGGGAGGCAGGCCAGTCCTCGCCCACAGACAACCCGCCAACCTTAAGCATATTCTCACCAGCAACCACGCACCGCACCATAACAACTCTAACTCAGGAACCAACCCATGCAACAAACCTCGATGCCAACATATCTACACCAGCAACACCATCACAGGACCTAATCAGATCAGCTACAACATCACCGGCTCATTCACCTGCACGTCCACCAATGTTATATATGCCATCATGTGCCAGCAATGCCCCTCTGCTATGTACATTGGCCAAGAGGTCACTATGCAAGAGGATAAATGGACACAAGTCAGATATCAGGAATGGCAATATACAAAAACCTGTAGGAGAACACTTCAACCTCCCTGGCCACACAATAGCAGATATAAAGGTAGCCATCTTACAGCAAAAAAACTTCAGGACCAGACTCCAAAGAGCAACTGCTGAGCTCCAGTTCATTTGCAAATTTGACACCATCAGATCAGGATTAAACAAAGACTGTGAATGGCTATCCAACTACAGAAGCAGTTTCTCCTCCCTTGGTGTTCACACCTCAACTGCTAGCAGAGCACCTCACCCTCCCTGATTGAACTAACCTCGTTATCTCCATACTGATTTATACCTGCCTCTGGAGATTTCCATTACTTGCATCTGAAGAAGTGAGGTTCTTACTCACGAAAGCTTATGCTCCCAATACTTCTGTTAGTCTTAAAGGTGCCACAGGACCCTCTGTTGCTTTTTACAAAATAATTAAATCAATTATAAATTCCATCTTGTTCACATAGCTCTGATGTCCACAAAGTAATCACAGTTGTTAGTTCAAAGTCTGAGAGTATTTGGACCTATTGTAAGTTAAAAAGAACACGGTCTTGCAATTTCTTAAATATTTACAGGATCTTATCTGCCTCACTTAATTCAAACTCCAGGACTGCTATCATCCTTATCATGACTTGGGTTACGAACAGAGCCCTGAGATCAGATTGAAGTTGCCAAATGAGGATTGCTTATTAAAGAAGAAGAAAAAAGTCGAGAGGGTTCCCCCCGTTTTGTCCAAAGATGATAAAAAAAGAAAAACAAAAAACCAAAACACACACACACACACACACACACACAAAAACCCTCACTCAGCTTTTCCACAAGTGCTCTGGGAGCTCCACACAGCAAGCTACATCAGAATGAAAATACAATGCCTTTGGCAAAGCTAGATTTTATAACCTGGAGCTTTCTCATCAGGTCACACTGTTAAAGGGAAAGAACTTCCTTCTTCCTTATGAATGCACTTCATGTCAGACACTGCAATCCTTATGCCATCTATTTGCATTGTGGATCCAAAACTACAAAATTCCTTTTTATTAAAAACACCAGACCGGACGTTGAGCTGGAGTAAATTGGTGGAGCTCCATGGACTTCAGAGCTACCTCAATTTACACCACCTCAGGATTTACACCACCTCCTCCATATCCATGATACAGATGTAACCAAATTTAATAAAAATTATGCTAATTAGGGCCAACCATTAGGCTCCTGGCAGGTTGCCCAAGCAGCCCTCAATGTTATAAAGTTTGTGTACCCCCAAAGTAGCAAATCGTAGTCCTAAACAACAAAACAAAGCCCATTGCTCTTTTCTGTGCGCATGATTACATTAGGAATTTTTCAAGGATTTCTGACTCTTTCTGTAAAATTGTTCCTATACATGTCTGTTATATGAACTATGCAAATCCCTGTCAGGGTATTGCACACATTATACACAGGTTTTTGTTTGTTTATTTTCACCTTACCAAATAATTAGTTTAAGTAATGTGGGAACAACTTCTGTGCTCTGCCTTTCCTTCCACAAGAGAGTTTTGAATTCTCAGCTGCTTCTGGATGTGCCCATAACAGTGAGTGGTGGCCAGGAGTGGATTTGAAAAATTCACATTTAGCAAGGAAGTTTAAATCTTCATTTATGGATGTGGACCTCCTCACTGCTACCCATGCCTTTGATGCCTCTGAGATTGAGTGGTGTAGATTTGTTTGCTCCAGACCGATGACATTTCTGACTAGTAATCAATGGGTGAGTTGTACTGATCATAACTGCCCTCTTACACAGTGATGCTTCTGGCAGGCAGTACCTTACACCATACACTGCCAAGGCTTCCAATTCATCTCTGGATGCAATTCAAGCTATCGGTTTTAATATACAAAGCCCTTTAGGATTTGCATCATGCACATATTGGAGACTGAGGGCCTAATTTTCCTCACAGTGATTTTACACTACTGTAACTCCATTGACTTCACTAGAGTTACTCCTGATTTACTCCATTGGAAATGAGGACTTGCTCCCTGTGATGAGATGAGCTGGGATGTAAAAGCAAACACTCCCTAGACAGTAGGTCTCTGAAGTGGTTGGAAGGCACTCTTAATGAGAGCCCTCCACTCTGGAACTCACTGGTCACCATTACTCCATCCCCTTTGTGGCCTGAAAAACCTGAGTTTGTTGCCCTTCAGCAAGCACTTAAAGAGAGAGGTCTTAATCCAGGCTTTTTCTGAGGGGTTTCTTTAAAGGGTTTTGATGCTTTTTGGTTGATTGAGTTACAGTATTTTGTTTCCTTAGCATTTGTTTGGCTGCTGCTGATTTTATTGTTGATGATGTTTGTGTGTTGATGATTTTATTGTTGGTGGTTGTAAATATACTTGGAGTATGCTTGATAGGTAGGTACACCTGAAATAAATGGACAGTTTACGTGGTACCTAGTAATAATAATGGTAGTTTAAAATGACAGTTACAGCTAATTTATGCTGTTAGAGATCATTTCCACACGTGTAAGTAAGGTTAGTTTACATTCAGAATGTATTTTAAAAATATTCAAGATTTGCATCTAATCTTCGACCAGGGAATTATGCTTTGCTTGCACTGATTATTGACCAGCCATATTCCTCCATTTCCAGCCCAGTAGCAATTGAACTTTCATAGCATATTAAGTTTATTAAAATTCTTCTGTATTACAGAACCTTGAGGTTAAGCCAATTGAATTGTTACATCCCATCTTCTTGAATGAACATAACATCAAGTAAGAGAATGTACAGATATTTCCCTTTATCTAATTTTAAGAAGCAAATGTGAAGATACCACTAACTGGTTTGGCGTTAACTGGTTATTTATTCTACAACAGGGTTATATTGATATGCTGTCTTGGAACACCGAATTAAAGAAGAATTGGAACATTAAGTATTCCTAACCCTCATGTATTGGAAAATCATCCTTAGTTCCAGCTAAATAATGTATATAGTCTGATTTATGTAATGTACAAATTGTATATGGATTAATTTAAAATTTGGAGGTGGAAGAATTCAAGTTTGTTTTCAGTGAACTTGCCACTTTCCCTTGGTAACTAAGCATCTTACATATGAAAAATATGGCCCTGCAAAATGACACAGCTTAAATCCAAAAGATGACTGACCTTGCAAACTTTACTTTTGGGCTCCTAATGGCCTTTAATTACCAGATTCTTTTTTGATGAGTAGTAGCCCTTTCTCTGATACAGTGGCGTAGCCAGGATCTAAGAGCAGGGGGAGCAAACATAAAAAAGGTGCCCCCCCTTGGCTCCTCCTCCGGCCGCTCCGCGCCTCCCCCCTTGGCTGGCTCCTCCGGCTGTGCCACCCCCCCACATTGGCTGCCGGCCGCCCTGCTGCGCCCCCACTTACTCCTCCGGCCGCGGCTGCCGGCCACACTGTGCTGGCCGCCATGCTGCGCCTCCCCCCTTGCTCTGCCTCCTCCAGCCGCGCCCGCCGCCCCGCCATTGGCTGCGGGCCGCGCTGCGGGCTGCCCTGCTGCGCCCCCCCTTGCTCCTCCGGCCGCGGCTGCTGGCCGCGCTGTGGGCCGCCTTGCTGCGCCCCCCTCCTTGCTCCTCTGGCCACGGCTGCCGGCCATGCTGTGCGGGCTGCCATGCTGCGGCCCCCCCCCGCGGCTCTGCCTCCTCCGGCCGCGCCCGCCGCTCCCCCATTGGCTGCCGGCCGCCCTGCTGCGCCCTCCCTCGCTCCTCCGGTCATGCTGCCCCCTCCCCATGGCTCCTCTGGCCGTGCTGCCCCCCCTTGCTTGTAGGAGGTCAGCGCCGGCCGGCAGGTGCGCCGCTTTTTGAAAACGTGCTGAGGGGAAGTGGCTGCTTTCCCTGCACCCCACTAGCTACGCTACTGCTCTGATATTTAATTACTTGTCTGCATTGTGGAAGTGATACTTTAACAGATTCCTTACCTACATATGAGGATGGTGTTATATTGCTGAAAAAGAGGAAGTAGGGGAAAAAACAAAACAAAACAAAAAAACCCACACATTCATCCCAAGAACTACCAAACCCTTTTGCTTGTGCTATTTCAACATTTCCAAGGCAGTTCAGATACTAGTATGCAAGCCCCTCAGGGAAGTTTACTTCTTTTATATTTGTAATATGTTATTCACCCCTATGGGACTATATAATTGAGAAATAATAATTGAGCTAGAATTCATTTGTGTTTGCAGTATGAGTCAGAAAGTGAGTTTTGCAGTGCTGAGAATGACAATCCAGTTTTCCAGGAAATGGATACACAAGGTTTTAAAGGGCAACAAATGTTACTATAGGAGTTTAATATAATCCCATGCCAGGCAAAATATCCTCAGTCAACCTTCGACAAATGTCACAGAGGACCCTACATGTTTCACTTGTAAATTTAAGTGTTGCTGGTTTATTCTGACAAAAAACCTATCAACCTATCAATTCAGTTACCAAAAATATATGGCTGTATATAAATTCTGATACAAAAGAATAGAAGCCTGCTAGCATGCATCCGCACATATGTCTAGCATCAAGACAATGTCTTTTTATCGCAAACAGAAGGCATGGTTGTGTGATAGTGATTTTATCATTTCTCATACAGCTGGAAGATGAAGGGATAATGAAACTCTGAAGTTGAAGATGGCAATAAGATTTATGGAAGCTCAGAATGTTGGAACTTCGGCACTGAAAGATCAGCAGTACCTTTTTACTGTACAGGTATGTTCTAGGATGTCTCTTTTAGAATGAAGCCAAATAAAACCATATCTTCAACTTTTTATTATTGCTTTGCTTCCTGCTTTCTTATCATAGCAACATGTATCGGTGGTATGGTACATGAGTTCTCACCTTTTGTTCTTAAAAGTGGTGTTTGGGTTGATCTTTTTAAAAATTAAAGAAAAATCCTTACAGAACATTCAATAATTGGAAATTTTAAAAAACTCTACTATACAAGGATTTTGTTTCCTTTTTTTAATTAAAAGAATTTTTGAAATACCTTTTCTAGATGAAGGAAGGAAGGAAGACATCCACCTACCTCTCTCTCTCATTCTCCTCCCACATGACCCCATGAGTACTTTTTGAGCAAAGATTGCTAGATATGAGTAAGTGGTAGATAAGTACACAAATTTTCTAGCTTACTCAGAACAAAAAAAATCCAAGCACCTCCAAAAATAGTATTGAGATATGAGTTACATTCTAATAGAATGTGTCATTAGTACTAGATAAACTAAAACATTGATTGGAGAAATCCACTGAAGAGCATGATTTGGTTTGGTACCGTCGTATCTCCAACTCCATAAACAGATGTACGAGAGTATGTCCATCTAATGTTCATATTCAAAATGGGACTAAAGTTTGTAGGTAAAATTTTCTATCTTCCATCTATAAAGCCTATGTGACTTAGAAACTAAGTCCCATTTTCAATGAGGTTTAGACTCCGATGTTCTTAAGTACTTATAAAAATAGGATTTAGGCTTCTAATTCACGTAGATACTTCTGCAGTTTGACACTGCATCTCAGAGCAATCAGTTGAGCTGACCGAGTTTCTTTATGCAGTGGTGCTGAAGTGTCTAAGGTGGATACTTCTGAAAGACTTCAGTGTCAAAGAGGTGATGAGTGTGCAAGATGAGCAACTTACTCAGTGTCTGGCAAGGGCTGGAATGAGACTGATTTGGCTAAGACTTAGCCTAAGTGGTTATATATGCAGCTTATCAGATGCAAACCAGGGGGGAAAAAAGCAGAAATTATTTCACACACCTTGATTAGGAAAGTATGTCCATTGTTTGTTCCTCAGAATTACGACCATGAGCAAGACCCTTTATGTCATCTCAAGTTGGGCAGCCAAAAATCACTTCTGAAAGTTCTGGCCAAACCGTCAAATAGCTGAGCCTAGTAAAACAAAGGCTGAGAGGGGATACTATTGCTCTCTAAAAATATACCAAGAAGCTAGAAGAATTGTATGCTAAAGGACAATGTTGGCACACAAACAAACTGGTATAAACTGGCCGTAAATAAGTTTAGTCTGAAAATTGGCAGGTTTCTAACCATCAGAGGAGTGAGATTCTGGAACAGCCATCCAATAGGGGTTGTGGGGGCAAACAACTTCATTAGTTTTAAGTTACATCTTGATAAATTTATGAGTGGGACTGTATGACAGGGATGCTTGTGATGGGGAGGGGGGTGGAACAGGGCTCAGCAGCCCTGGGAGTCCCTTCTGTGACGTTATTGACATGAACTGTGACTGAATAGATCATTGTTTCAACCAGGGTCCTATGGTTGCACCAGGTCTTGTACAGAGGAGGTCAAGTGGTGTGTCTATGGAAAGGTTGTAGTTTGCTGGTTATGATTATGCTGTCTGTATGTATCATTTTTGTATCTGAAGTTATGAATACTGGCTATGTACCTGTATCTCAATATGTTTGATTCTAAGTAGCGTCAGTGAAGCATTTGGTCAGCTTCTTGAGAAAGGACTATTCTCAGTAAGTGCCTAATCAAGAAACACTTAATGGACAATGAACTTTGAGAGACGCCAATCCACATCTGAGCTTTCCTGGGAACGTTCAAACTAACATGTAAACAATGGTGTTGGCCTGCAAAAAGCTGAATCATTCACGGACATGTGACTTGCCCAGGTGGCTACAAACTCCATCTTGTTGCTGTGACTTTGCACAGAAGAACAAAGGGGTTTCCACCCACAAGAGAGAATATAAAAGGCCCTGGAAGCCTCTCCCTTTTGTCTTCAGCTGGCTCAAGAGATGGCCTCTCCATCCCCAACAGATGCCTGAAAGAAACTGGAACAAAGGACAGTAACTATGGGGGTGTGAGTGATTGCTGGACCCAGACTAGGAAGGAGTCCAGTCTGTGAAAGAAGCTTATTGGAACATCTCTGGGGGTGAGATTTCATCTGTAATCAGTTTCTTAATGCATTAGGCTTAGACTTGCGTGTTTTGTTTGATTTTGCTTGGTAACTTACTGTCTGTTATTACTTGGAACCACTTAAATCCTACTTTTTATATTTAATAAAAACATTTTTGCTTATTAATTAATCCAGAGTAAGTAATTAATACCTGGGGGAGCAAACAGCTGTGCATCTCTCTCTATCAGTGTTACAGAGGGTGGAAAATTTATGAGTTTTACTCTGTATAAAGCTTATACAGGGCAAAACAGATTTATTTAGGGTTTGGATCCCACTGGGAGTTGGGTGTCTGGGTGCTGGAGACAGAAGCACTTCTTAAGCTGTTTTCAGTTAAGTCTGGAGCTTTGGGGCACGTGGTTCAGACCCTGGGTCTGTGCTGGAGCAGACTGGCATGTCTGGCTCAACAAGGCAGGGTTCTGGAGGCCCAAACTAGCAGAGAAAACTGGCTCAGAGGTAGTCTCAGTACATCAGGTGACAGTCCCAAGGGGGTCTCTGTGACCCAACCCGTCACACCTTCCAGTTCATGTCTTGTGTTCCTAAACTCTCATGCCTCAGGGCTTTAGGCAGTCACCTGCAGGGATTAGGAAGGGATTCCCCCCACCATACCAGGTAATTTTTTTTGTCTCCTACCTCTGAAGCATCAGATACGGCTATTGCTGAAGATGGGACACTGGACGTGCCCAGGGTCTAACTGATCACCATATTTGGAATTTCCCTCAGGTCAGATTGGCAGTGACCTTACGGGAGTTTTCACCTCTCTCTGCAGTGTAGACCACAGGTCACTTGCTAGGATCATTTGAGTAACTCTCACTAAATCAATTCCTACCATTGCAGGGGACCTGGACCTAGGAAATAGGTGTTCACCATTATTTCTGCTGTGCCATCTGGTGAAAGATATATTTAAAAAAAGCTTTCCCACACTTTATCCATGGAGAGAGACCTGATTAGCTAGTATTGTGCTATTATGCCTTAATTCATGGTAACAGGCAACATTCACAGCTGCTGATTTCACATTTGAAAGTCAGAAAGCTGTTAAAGAATGACTCAGTCTCACAGAAAAATAGTCACCAGATATCAAGTTTGAAGATATACTGTTAAGACACACAGGGTTTGTAAATGGTTAGTGCCCTTGTGTACTGTGAAAAGGACTTGCTGATCAGAAGCACAAGCTGAGAGATTTCTGTAGCACAGTAAATAAATCAAACATACTTGGCACCACCCCATATCACTGTTTAGACAACTATATGAAATATTCTGCTACCAGTTGTATTTGCATCAGTTGAGTAATTGACACTTGGATCTGCAATAGTCTAGCTGATGCTGGTTCCAGTAAGCCCCTCCTATGACCCAAGAACCTCTTAATGCCAACTGGCAAGGGGGTTACAGGAACATCCTGATTCTGGTATATGTTGTCTGAAATGAAAGCTAGTGTCACACTGGTCATTAATATTGCTGTGAACTGTATCTACAGCAACTATGTAAGGAATTATGTATATATAAACACACACAAAATATGTTTTTAAAGTCTCACTGAAGGCATTAGTCAGCAGCAAATGTGAAAAATAGAGAGATTTTTTAACTCCTAGCTGGAAGAAAACCTCTCTGTTGGGATGCAAATTAACATGGTAGGCTAACCAATGAATGCCTTATTTACATATGAACTCAAATGTTAATTAAGAGATGGGAAGCAGCACACAGGAAAAAAAAAAAAAGATGAGCCATGGGTGGATATCCTGTCTAAGAGCAGCAACAATGAACTTTGGGGGTATTTCTAGAAGGCAGTCCTGCACCGAAGAAGCAAATGGGCCATGTGTTTGCATTTATGAAAATGGGATCTCAGCCAACATTGGTTGAAACACAGCAGAGGACTTTGGGTGAGATAAAACTTCGTTAGACAGGAGGTTAACCGGTTAGTTAAGTTTAGTCTCTAGAAAGTGTGTTATGATTTAGGTTTTATATGTAACCATTTGTTTCTTATATCCGTATTCACTATATCCTGAATCTGTAGTCTTTGATAATAGGTATATTTTTAGTGAAAACAAAAACAAGTTTAAGTTCTGTGGTGTTAAGCAAAGTACTGATCCTTTGGGAAGAGCAGGCCTGGTATTTCTGAGAGAATCCAGTGTCAGGGGCTGGATATCACAGGGGAATGCTTCAAAGGACTTGGGTGCATCTATTGTTAAGCTGAAAGGTAAAATAAGGCCTGGGATAGCCCAGAGGAGAATACTTGAGTGGCTAACAGACTGGTGGTGTCAGGGAGTGGATACCCAGCTAAGCACAGACAAGACTGACTCATACTGGAGGCAGGGAGTAACAAGGTGACTCACAGTCCTGGGTACCTCGAGAACCATCACCCCTCCCACTCCCAATAGAATTTAAGCCTTTTGGAATCCGCAGATCAATAAACTTTTTTCCATCCCTGATATTTTGCAAGCTTAAGCAGCCACTTATTCTCTTTACACGATACACAGGCATGAACATGATCTATAAAAGGAGGCGGTCACAGAGCCAGCACAACAAGGTGGACTGGCCTGCTTGATAGATCTTTGCCACCTGTAATGGATGTGACGGCTCTACAAAGGTACTTAGGCTTGCAACACCTAACCCTTAGGCACTGTGCCACCTAGGGGAATCCTCAGCTCGAGTTAGGTGCTCAGGATCACCATACAATACATGGGGAGAATTAGGCACCTAAGGAAGGGGTCCTTAACAGCCAGGAAACTGAGCAGGGAGCCACCTAAACTAGCCAGGTATAAAATCCAGTGGAATGAAGTGGCGTTTTGGCCCCACCCTTGAGGTTACTTAGGCACCTAATTCCTATTTATTTTAGGCCTCAAGGCACCTGACTGATGGGTCAGAGGGAGACACCTCACCCTGTTCAGGATTCCTAGTGGTGAAGACTTGAACCCCACTCTTCCATAGCCTGGGTGAGGGCCTAACCACCATGTTATTGGGTATCTGGTGGGGGTCCCTCATAAGCACTCCTGTTGGAACTGCTTCATATTGAACAAACATACGTTTATTGGTGCAAGGACTTGCACGTGGGTCTCCCACATGCCAGGTAAGTGCCCTAACCACTGGGCTGTATAGCTAGTCTGACTGGGCCAATGAATATTTAAATACAAAATGGAACAGCTTCAACAGGAGAGATTGAGAATGATCTACCCCACAGCGTTAGGGAATTCACCTAATATGTAGGAGAGCTGCGTTCAAGCCCCTGCTCCAAGTCAGGCAGAGCAGGGATTCAAACCTGGGTCTCCTACACCCCAGATGAGTGCTCTAACCACCAGGCACATACAAAAAATCCCTGCTTTGTTTGCACCTGGCTGTCTTCTGTAGCAGCTATTAGGCATTCTCCAAGAGCTCCTACAGGATCAGCCCAACAGGCAAAATAGGCCAGTGCTTAAAATGGTCTGGGGGGAGGGAAAAAAAGTGTGAGTGTGTATGTGGTGGTGGGGCCTATCATAATCTGGACGCAGCAGTTTTAGTAAGACAGTGCTTAAAGCAAACTCCTCAGTGAGTCTACTTGATTTTTATTGAATTATTATTTTTGCCAGTCTGCAGCCCCTTGTGAAAGCCCCTTCTCCCCTTTAAGCCCTGAGATAGGCAGGGGAAAATCTAGTTTGAGAAATCCACTTTGGGGCTGCAGCGAGGGCTCAAAGCAGCTTATTAGCTGTGGGGTGGCAGCAGTTCTTAGGTGGCTTTGCACCTCTTGGTCAGCAGAAACTAAGGTGCATAGGGGACTTGGAACCTATCAGTTGAGTGGCAGCTGAGTGGTGGTTTTGAGAATATCAGTGACACTTAAATGGTGGACCCAGGTGCCTAAAGAGGCAGGTAGGCACCTAAATACCTTTGTGGATCTGTCCTTAGCTTCTCTGTGAAGCAGGGCTAGCTCCAGATTTTTTGCCGCCCCAAGCGGCGAAGCAGAGGAAAAAAAAAAAAAAAAAAAGCCGCGCTCGGCGGCAGCCCTACCGCGCTGCTTCATTCTTTGGTGGCAATTCGGCAGCGGGTCCTTCACTCCGAGAGGGACTGAGGGACCCACCGCCGAATTGCCGCTGAAGACCCGGACGTGCTGCCCTTTTTCATTGGCCACCCCAAGCACCTGCTTCCTTCACTGGTGCCTGGAGCCGGCCCTGCTGTGAAGGCTCATATAGATCAAATGCTCATCATGGAGAGGTAGGGCCAGCATACCACAGTAGACATGCCTGGAGTAAAGATTAGAATCTGGCACCTTTGTTCTGATAGCCTTTAAAGGGAGTCAGTGCTTGCCAGAAAAACTACTAATACGCTAAGGAAAAAGGAAGCAAGTAATAAAACATATTTTGGATCAAACACTGACATTCTGTTGCACACATGTGCAACACCAGAAAGAACACAGTGCTGCTTTAACAGAACGAAGACGAAAATGAGCCACCATATTAGCTCAATATTTGTCTAAAAAAATATAAACCCACAAGATATAGACAGCTACACTCAGCCCATAATGTTTTGGGAAAGAATATGAATCCTGTGGGCCCCATTTTGCTTAAGTTTCATATTTCTAGCTTCTCAATATACCCTTGCCATATACATCATATTCAGTAACAAAACATTCACATGGACCTTGTGCAATACTCAGAACCCCTGGACAGTGCTGATGATCTTTAGATTTATGAGTTGCTCTGCAGTGTACTGTGCTCCATTGGACGTTGAACACTAGTGTTAGTTGTCTTCATTCCCTCCCCACTGAACCGAACAAAAGAAAAAAAAGTTTAGGAAGGATGCCTACGCTAGCAAACAAGAAGGGCTCTATCTCATCAATGAGAGTTCAGTCAGTCTAGCGTAGGCCACCTCTAGTCATGTAGAGCCACTGAATTTGTACAATGGAGTCTGGAGTTGATTGGCACTGGGTTGCTTTGGATCTTGGCAATATTACAGTGTGGTTGGATTCACGTTATTGCTATGGAAGGTGGATCTACTACATATTAGCCTATATTGGAGGCGATAAAGGACTCAATGAATTTGCAATGGGAGGTTATATATGGGGAGAGACACATGGGAGAAGGAAATCAAGTGAAGTGACAGAGGGGGAAGAGAAATAAATACATAAGTACATCCCCTATTATGTATATGTCAACAGAAAATAAAATATAATCAAATGCATTTGAAGATTTGATATCAGTTTTAAAAATAATCTCTATTTAGAGACTGGCATTGAGTAACCAACCATCCACTGAGGAGTCATCGACTACAGTGGTCATTCAACAGGTTGAGTTTGTGATGGTACCATACTGGATTGCACCCTCTCATCCCCTTGGCTTGCAAGTTTATTAGTGTGTAACAATTGTTCTGGGAGAAAATCCTGGTCTTGTGAAAGTTGGTCCCATAGAATTCAATGGTAAAATTCACACTAGGAGGTAGCCCACTGAAGTCCGTGGAAGTCTTTCCATGGTCTTCAATGACCCTTGGATCTAGCCTCTAGTGCCTAGAGCCATGTTCACCAAAGGAGCTAGATAAGTGCTAATGGTAATCTTTCAAAAACATATTTTTACTAGGTAAATACATTATGCATGGATGCTAGGTGCATACTATAGCTGCTATGTTAAAGGTAAATTGAAAAACTGAAATTAAGTTAAGTACACAGGTAGGTGCTGAGTGTTTGCATCAATCATGCTGAGCACAGAAGTATGTTTTAAAAATGTATTTTCTTTTCCAAAATTCACTCAGACTATCCCAGAATGCATCCTTCTCTGACATCATTAATGAGGGAGGGCACTATGGATGGCAAGAAGATTCTAGTACTGGAAAGCTTCCTCATTTCACTAATTTGTAGTTACCATGGATACGTAGGGGCCATTAATTGCTTCAAACTTATTAGAAAAGTCTGGTATAAAAATCATTTTTTGTTTATGCGTTCCTTTAATTTCACATTAAGATAAAGTGAGGCTCAGCTTGCAACATCTGTGAAAACTGAGTGATGTGTCAAGTTATAGTTCCCTACAGCAGGGTTTAGCCTGGGGGAAAAAAATAAAATAAGTGGTGGTACTCGCCCACGCTCTGCCTATTCACAATAGCAGAATGAAATTCCACTCCATGGAGACTGTGCAGGTATTCATAACATGATCATACTTGCTGTGCTTTGGTCAACAGTAATAGAATATTAATATTTAAGTGATCATATTTAGGTTTCAGGGTTAACAGCCCATTCAGATAAGTTAGAGTAGCTCACACCTCGGGACCAGCTATGTTGTCTGCAGACTCAGGCAGATATCACTGCATTGGCTTACATTAATTTTGCCATTTGAAAGTCATCTTTGGAAGTATGAGGACTAAAATACTTCGTTGTTTTAAAAAGAAGTCTTGGATCACAAGATGGCAGCTGCAGTAGTAAAATAGGGAGATGCCTATCTTCACTCAGGATTCACAGCGATGAATCATTTCCTAGAGTTAAGTGCCTAAGGGTCTAGGCGTTATGTAACTGGCTCTAGCCCTATTGTAACTTTTGAAAATGGAATTGAGGCCTTGCAATGTTGAATGGAGGAACTCTTAAATACCTCTAAAAATCTAGGCCTCAGAGCCTAATCCAAGCCTGTCAAAGTCAAGTTTTGGATCAGTCCCTTAGATTCCGGAATCTCAGAAAATAGCTCGACTTTCAAATAACCTACCTTCTCAAAACAATATTTCTGGATGCATTGATCATCTTTCAAAGCATTTACTTCGTGGTCTGAGTGAGGACTAATTTAAACTACACCTCTACGCCGATATAACGTGACCCAATATAACACGAATTCGGATAGAACGCGGTAAAGCAGCACTCCAGGAGGGCGGGGCTGTGCGCTCTGGCAGATCAAAGCAAGTTCGATATAACGCAGTTTCACCTAAAACACGGTAAGATTTTTTGGCTCCCGAGGACAGCGTTATATTGGGGTAGAGGTGTATACGCTTAAAAAAAATTTAAGTTCTACTCCTTTCCTTGCTCAGCACAGTTTGTGAGATTAAAGACCCTACCTTAACTTCCGGTGACAGATAACTCTACCATATATGGTGCATATGGAAGGTGAATGTGGCATGCATTTCTATTTTAGCTAGCCACGTTGTACAAGTGAAGTGCTGGTGAAAAGAAGAGTGTGAACTCCTAAAATCCTGCTTCCCATGCTGACTAAAATCAGGATGGGATAGACAGGTGACAGACTACATATCTGTGGAAGACACTGCCAACCACATGGTCCTTACAGCACTCCTGCCAATAGATCTACTTGCCAGTAGCTTTAGGAGAAGCTGTGAAACGCTTCCATGCAGAGAGGGGAAACTCTGCCACAATAGCAATCTGCTAATATGTCTATGTGTGGGGGAGGGCAGTAGAGGGACATGGAGGAAAAATCCTCTCCAACGTTTTAGCTGTGGAATGAAGGCATAAAAATGTGTCTGCTCTTCAATGACTGAGCTTGGCAGCAATAATTAAACTAAAATAAAGCATTTGTGACAGTCTCATGGTGCTCTATATCTATCCATTTGCCTTTATATGAATGTTTCCAGCATTATTTCTTCTTGTATTCTTTTCTGTTTGCCAGTATACATTTCACACATTTTATTGTGTATATGTACATACACTGACATTTCCAAAAGTTGCTAGTGATTTTGGGTGCCCAACATGAAAGACTTAAGGGGGCCTGAGTTTGCACAGAACGGGTGAAAATCAGATCTCTTTAAAGTGTGGCAAGTTAGTCACACAAAAATGGAGGCACCTAGAATCAGTCATTTGTAAATAGGCAGATCATAATCTCTATCAGGTGTCTCCTTGCAAAAATCTCTTCAGTAACAAACCTCCTGACTCGGCAAAAGTTCTTTCTGCCCAAGTCCTGCAGTATTGAAAAATGCACACCGCGGGGTTAAGTTGAGCTTTATAGAAGATGCTCTGATGGGATTTTGGAATTAATCTGTGGATTTTAGTCAAATAAAAATAGATTTTTCTTAATTAATGGCTAGTCATCTATTTGTTCCATCTTTCCCAGAGCACTGCTGTCCTTATTATTGGTATTACAACTGCACCTAGGTGTCCAGCCAACATCCAGGCCCCATTGTGCCAGTCACCGTACAGCCACAGAAGTGTCCATGCTCCACCATTTTAGACAGTTTCCTTCATTTTGGCAATTACTGTCATAATAAAAATCACACCTAACATTGCATGAAGGTGTTGGTTAAACTTAAATGACAACAGAAAAAGCAGTCAGCAGCAAAACAGACAATTCTGTAGATAACGTGTTTAAATTGTAAACTCTTGGATTCAGGGACTGTCTACTACTTTGGGTTTGCCTAGCACACTGGGTCTTATTCTTATTTGGTCCTCAGGCACTACTGTAATAAACATGATTAATAATAATAAATAAAATAACAACAAGTTCATGTGCATTAGCCTTTTGATATACATGGACTGCTGCATAAAAAGTTTGATAGTTACAGTGGCAAGTCCCAAGTCAAGAGAAATTGATAGGACCTAATTCTAGAGGAAAGCATTAATGCTTTTGTTAGAGATCTGGTGTCCATATATTTTGGCTGGCTCTTTTAAGATTGAAATCTGAGCAGAAGAATGATTTTTCTTTAATTTGTTACTGATCAGTGCTCTGTATTTATTTCCACGAGCCAAGGCCTTGACCCTGCAAAGATTTCAACAGCAGTTAACTTTGCACACTGTCAATAGTCCCATTGACATTCACGGTGAGTAAAGTTAAGCATGTGCATAAGTGTTTGCAGAACTGGGGCATACTTTCCCTCAAATATGGTAATCTGATATATGGCTGAAAACGAGCATCCAACAGCCGTGTAATATTTTTGCAGCATTTTCCTTCTAAAAAGTTGTTCTTGGCAGAGAGCCAATTTATATAGTATATACATTCTGTATTTTCAGCAGGCTTGGGATCTTCCTCACCAAACTCATAAGAGATGTCTTCTGCTCCTTCCTGGGCCATTCATGATACAGCTGTGATGACAGCATATAAAATCCATTACTCAGAGGGATTGTGGAAAAAAGCAGGGTACGTGCCTAGTGGTGCAAGGCCCAGGAAATTAAAAGCAAACAACAAAGCAGGTGGAATGGAGCTGACAAGGTGAAAAAGCACAACTGGTGTCTTTGTGACATCATTTACCTTCTGCATATCATTGTTTGGGAATGAACTATTGTTAAGCAACAATTTTATGGAATTCAGTTGCAGTTCCAAAGCCTTTCCTGGTATATTCAAAAGGGATTTGAGAAATGATTATTTTATGACGTATGGAATTGAACATGAAGTTAAACATTTCAAAGAAAATTATAGATCAAGAAAATAGAGATAACGAATTTAAAAAATGCTATGGAATGCGTATCAGAAAATGGCTTTTTGGAGTGATTCACAGGCCATCTATTTCATTTTCCCCACCCCAGAATCATATGCCCTCCGTTTATGGTGGGCAATTAAGAAGACTTCAGATCATTCAAAACAAATATAACCACACATGCCTAAGAGCCAGATTTTAAAAAGGTATTTAGCAGGGGTAATTGGAAAACTTTTGATGTACTTTTGCTGGAATATGCCATTCTGTTGAAGTCAAAATGTTTAATGAAATAGTGTCAATTTCACTGACATTTAATTTGGAGAACAAAAGAGAAGAAAGAGTTCCAACAATGCTGAATGTTCTATTTCAGTTCCTTTCAAAATGATAGTTCATTTCATTTTTTAAAAAAAATTGTGTTATATTATAATACATGCAAAAATAAAAAGGCCATAGTCAAAATGAAATGTCTCACTGAAAGTCAGTGGAATTTAGGAGCTTAAAGTGCCCAAATCACTTTTGAAAATAAGATTTAGGCTTGTAAGTTACATAGGCCTTGCAAGGCTGAGCAGAGAAACACTTAAATACCTTTAGAAATCTGGGCCTGAGTGACTGGAGCTTGTGCAAGCCATAATTTCACTATAGCATAGATCCTTCTCCATGCTCTCCCTCCTTTGCCTTAAACCTGCACTATGTAGTCTGCTAAGGGTTCGTCCAGCGTAAAGGAAATGCCCTCCCTTGCCTCCCTTGCTTAGAGGGGTATGCTAGGGACATGGCTGGAGTACATTGTACTCCAGCAATTCTTTGGGCACGTTCTAAATCAGTTATACTCAGGCTGAGGCTTGTGAGCCGCAAACGGCTCTTTAATGTGTATCCAGCACAGGATATTAAAAACACTGATTATTAACCAATCAGGATGCTTTTACTATGTTATTAACCAATTGTAGCTGATAAAATAATAATACGGGGTCATTTTGTTGCAGGAATAATAGTAAGTGAAACAATGAATTCACACTACTGTGGCTCTTTTGAGTAATGTTGATCACTAATTTGGCTCATGAACCACCGAGGTCTGAGTATCATTGGTCTAAATCGTCAGCAAATCTGAATCTTGCCATAGCAGATTTTAACAGTGGGAAATTCATGGGTGACCCAGGTGGACACAAATAGGCAACAGCTTATACTAGACTAAAACAATCCTGTACACAGAACAGGTATAAAATGTAACTATAAAAATTGCACCAGGGTAGGGGAAAGAATACATTGGGTCAGTCAGAAACAACAGAACAGAGCCTGTACAGGGTGTGATCTTGTAGCAGCTTTTCCTGAGAGCAACCCCCCAGTTAGCTGACTTGGGCTGAACGTTGCATGGTCTCTAAAAGTCTCATGCAATAGAATCCCCTGCGAGACCTGTTATTTTTACCTTGTCTTCTCCACTGTATTCAAATAAGCAAAGCTATCAATATTATATATTTCTCATTAGGCCTGTGAGGTTAGATTAAATGATTAGGTGTATTAAACAGCTGTGGTACTGTACTGTAGGTAATTCAGGGAGCAATTTAGATACTCCAATGTAAAACCAGCATAGGGTTCTGCTATATTTATTCACCACCATGTGAGCTTTTGTTTTGCTATCACCAGATTGTAAATTATTTCTCCCAGGTTTTAAGATTTGGATTATATACATTTTATAGTAGCCCAAGGGTGATAGATGCTGTACAAACATATTAAAGTTTATCCCTGCTTTGAAGTACTTACAGTTTAAGGCTCCTCTGAACAGACCAGCCACCCTCTTGTGGCCTGAGGTCACTCTGCAGCAGTGCTGCCTCAGTTTCCCCATTTTCAGGGCACTCAATCACACTACCAAAACAAACTATTTTCTGGTCCAGCAACATACATCCTTGGGGCTGGATTTATTAAAATGACAAAAATCATTCCCAAAACAAGCTTCTTATTTCTCCATCAAGTCCATACTCCCATCTTTCTCACTAGGGTGTGGGTATCTCCCAGGACCTCCCCACCAGGAGCCTTTTCGGGAAGACTCAGGGTCCCCTGCTAGCACCTACTTACTCCCAACAGTCTCTCAATTTCCATCTGATACCTCAGGGTTCTCTAGTAGTCTGCTCACTCCAGAAACCATTCCCTTCTTAGCAATCCCCTGCTGACATTTCTCATTCCAGCTTCACATCACTTGGTTGGTTCATTGCTGTTGATGAGTTTTTCTCCCCCTTTTCCCCCTCTCTTCCCCCTAGCTTCCTGCTGCTCTTTACATGAGAATCAGCTCCTCCATACCCAGCTGCTTGTACTAATTAAGCCCCACACCAATCCCAGGTGTGGTGGGCAGGACTAATTGGACAGGGCTGACCACCTTCAGGCCTATGGCCCTTACAGGGGTAAGCCACCCTTTCACTGCCCTGATCTGTCTGATCTCATCCAATCAGGGAGAACCCTGCACCCATGTGTAGCACATCCAGAATCAATGGGCTCAGAGGTCTGGCTGTACACAGTACCCGATTTACAATGGCACCGGCCCACACTTAGGAAGGGGCCCATAATACATCCCCTTACTACTGGTGGCTCTCCCTTGGGTTGGGGGATATGAGGGGAAGGTCAGGTCAGATCAGATGTGTGGTGAGGGCAGCAGGAGAGAGACTGTATGTCTGTCCCTCAGCTGAAGGCAGAGCATGTCAGTGCCTTGTGCCAGCTGAAGAGCTCAGGGGAGCACAGCGGCCCCGCCATGCCAGGCCCAAGCCGCGCACAGACAGCGAGCGGGAGGCAGTGCTGTGTGTCTGGCCTCCCTGCCCCCCAGCAGCTAGTACCACTTGGTGGAGCGGGAGGCCCCAATTTGGGTTTTCTGGCTGGGTTCCCCCATGGCACCCGAGTGAAGATTGTACAGCCCCTGCCTTGTCCCTGGGCTCTTGGGACCCGGCCCGGCCTGGGGCAGCGCTGGCGGGAGGGCACTGCACATGCGGCTCCCCCACCCTGTGCACTCGCCCTGGCCCTGCTGTTATTTGAATGCAGAGGCCAAACCACAGTCGTGGGAGTCTCGGACCATGCTGGGCAGGAGGCGGTGCCTGGTGGAAGTCCACCCCGACCAGTGGGTGCTCGTTGCACCAGGTGACCCCCCCTTGGCCTGGGCCCCACAGAACAGCTGGAGCCCCAAGCGCCCCATACCCCCACCTGGACCCTTGGGGAAGACTTGAGCCCCCTGCCCCCCAAGCTCCTCTGGCCCACCTGTGCTCTGGGCCCAGTGGGGAGCTGCATCCGGCCAAACTGCAGCGAGGTGAGGCTTGGCCTGGTTCAGTTCAGTTTGGAAGAGAACAGGGGGGGATCGACAGCAGGGGGTGGCTCTGGAGTGGGGTGCCTGAGAGCGGTCTGGCTAGGGATTCCGAGGGGGGTCCTGTTTGAGAATATAGGTTCAGGAGGAGCCCTGTTTTGGTAGCAGAGGGGAGGTTTGGGTCTATGAGTGGGGTCAGTTCATAGAGGGGTCTGATGTGGTTCAGGCTAGAAGGGGGTCTGGTCCAGTTTGGGGGCTTTGGACTTGTCATAACTATAAAGGGAAGGGTAACAGCTCTCTGTGTACAGAGACTCCAAATCCTTTTACCTATAAAGGGTTAAGAGGCTCGGGTAACCTGGCTGACACCTGACCCGAAGGACCAATAAGGGGGCAAGATACTTTCAAATCTTGGGCGGGGAAAGGCTTGTGTGTGTGCTCTTTGTTTGAAGGTGGTTCGCTCTTGAGATTGAGAGGGACCAGACATCAATCCAGGTTCTCCCCATCTTTCTAAACAAGTCTCTCCTATTTCAAACTAGTAAGTAAAAGACAGGCAAGGCGTCTTAGATTTACTTTGTTTTCTCAACTTGTAAATGTACCTTTTTACCAGAGTGTGTATCTTTGTTTGCTGTACTTTGAACCTAAGACAGAGGGGGGTCCTCTGAGCTCTTTAAGTTTGATTACCCTGTAAAGTTATTCTCCATACTGATTTTACAGAGATGATTTTTACCTTTTTCTTTAATTAAAAGCCTTCTTTTTTAAGAACCAGATTGATTTCTCCTTGTTTTAAGATCCAAGGGGGTTTGGATCTGTATTCACCAGGAGTTGGTGAAAGGAGGGTGGGAAGAAGGAGGGGGGATGGTTAATTTCTCCTTGTTTTAAGATCCAAGGGGGTTTGGATCTGTGTTCACCAGGGAATTGGTGAAAGGTTTCTCAAGGCTTCCCAGGGAGGGAATTCTTGTGATGGTGGCAGCGGACCAAAGCTAAGCTGGTAGATAAGCTTAGAAGTTTTCATGCAGGCCCCTACATTTGAACCCTAAAGTTCAAAGTGGGGATACAGCCTTGACAGGACTGGAGAGGGATGAAGAGCTGATCCAGTCCCAGGGGGGTCATTCTGGGGAGGGATTTGGTCTGATTTGGAGGGTTGGCCCGGTCTTTTGGGGGCACAGCTGGTCTTAATCCGAGTCTCTATGCTTCTCTGCCTGACTAACAAGACTAGTATGAATAATGATGCTGTAAACAGAATGTATTAAAGTTTTTCATATTTTTTTATTTTTAAAATGTTTTAAACAGTTTTAAATCTGCCCCAATTTCATACAAAAATTGAATTCAAGCCCTGGTAGTTCATATGAGAAATGTGAAGGGTGAGATAGCGTGATGGTTCCCTTTTAGTGGGAGCAGCACATGGCTGGTGTTTTGGCCAGCTTTGTTAGCTGTTTTTACCCACTGTGTTTTATTTTGTATTTTTCTTTTATAATTTATTTTATGTATACTTGTGTGTATTCTTTTTGCTCTAGGGCTACCATTGCTGGTACCGTAGTGGCAGCCAACTCCATCTGCCACTTAAACTTGTGAATATTGTAAATAAAACCTGTGCAACTGTGTGCTGTGTCAAAGACAACTTCTGTGTCAATCTCCTGTCTTTGACAATTGTTCCTCGGGGGGCAAAAAAATGTTTGGTGCTGGGCTCACAAAAAGTTAATCCAGACCTGGCTGTGCAGATCAGATTACAGGATTGGGGCCTACATCTAAACCTGGTAGGTGGGGGGGCTCTCCTCATCTTGCCCTAAATATTTTAGGTTTCTTTATAATCAGTGAAAGGTTTATGAAATTAAATAAAAAGAGAGAAACTTTTGTGCAGATCCTTGACAAATCTCCCTCTGAAACAGTTTTCAAACACATGCATTAGGTAACTGATTTGTTTCACTATAGGGTAGAGTATCCCTCACTGCATACAGTTCTATTTTGATTAGATTTTATAACCGACCAATTGCTTTTGAATATGCTTATTCCTGGTCTGTTCTAGATCAGTCATACAACATACTCTCAATGCTGCTTTTATGAGAAACCACAGCTGCGCCAGGCATCTCCTATCAGCTTCACACGTTTGTATTGCATGGAACATTTCTATTGGCGTCCTCTCAATTTTCCTTTTCCTGTTTCCAGCTATTCATTTCTCTGTATGGTTTGAAGCTCTTTGTAACATGAAAAGGTGTGGAAGAAATTATAGTGTCCCTTGCTGCAATTCAGTGACAATAGCTACAAGCACACAGCAATGTAATTCGGCAAAAATATGAATGGAGTTAGAAAAATAGGCCAGGTGTTGCTTAAAGAGTCAAGCATTCTTTTTTGTGAATTCATTGAGATTTTTGCACATTTCATCATCTCACTCAACAGTTTACAAGTTAATCATCTGAGACATTTGTGAAAATGGATGTTTTCGTTCAATAGTATTATAAGTAAAGGTGTAGAATTATAATGCTACATCTTACTAACTATGCAAAAATCAGGAAGCCAGCTGATGTGATGGATTAATGGATGGTCTTTGGACATTGCTGCCTGTTTGAATGTCATTTAGTTGCAATTATGTTTCTGATGTGGTGTCTGAATGCAAGCTCTTTCATAAGTTAAGGATGCTCTTGTGTTTGGTGTTAAGTCACAGGTTTGATTTAGAATCTGTCATTTTCTCTTTCACTTACCTGGATGTCTAGATACAGCTATCATAAATTACTCAATTGTAAAGGTACAGTGGCTGCAGTAAAATCTTTCCCACACTTTCCAATAAGGTCTCTCAGTCTTGACCCAGAGTTGTGAAAGGGTAATTAAATCTTCATGCCCACTTTAATCCTTGGCATCCATTAAGATGGCTAATAAAGGTGCCAATTGTGATAGCAGCTTTGTGCTGAAGCATCCCACCCACTTGGAATGTGAATGAAACCACCATCTTCGTATAGGCTGATGTCATCAGATAAGTAATGATGCTACCTTTATTTTGTAAAGTGCTTTGAGATCTACATAAAAATGCTATGTAAGTGCTAAATATTATTACTTTCTAGCTTGGTCGTGTGTGTGTGTGTGTGTGTGTGTGTGTGTGTGTAAATAAAGAGCCTTGGTTCAATGTTGTCGTTCTTGAAGCTGTAAAAATCATGGAAAGTTGGCAGTCCCTCTTTTGGAAAATTACAGTCATCTGGATACATGGCTGGCTGTTTGGCATGAAAATAAATTGAGACCAATTTTGCTGCTCTCAATGAGTAGGGGAAATTGCCCTTTATACAACAACTCACAGCTGTCCCAAGTCACCTTCTTCCAACATATATTTATAGATACTATCCACTAGACATGCAGACTTCAAAAGTAATCCATACTAAAAAGAACTCAGTATTGCCAGTGAAGATATGTGCACTGTTTTTTAAGTCTATCCTAGGAAACCATTCGGAAAGGGCTGTAGAAGTTCTTGGCAGAAGCTGTACCATGAAGCAGTGAGACAGACACAGAGAGTAGCTTGAGAGAGAATAGTTCTCTATAATAAAGTCCCTTGCTCCATGTTGGAAAAAAGTGGTTATTTCTGTGATTCTTCACCATTGTCACATTAAATTGCCCCTAACTCCAGTCCTGGAGAATTCACATTTCTTATCTTTTTGGGTCCTAGAAGGTAAAATAAATCTCATGACAAAATTAGCATCAACAAGCTCAAACATAATTGTTTGTTGTCAAGCATGGTTTTATTTCACTGAAATCTTCTAAAACCTTTTCATTTAATTTGATATCTCAATGTTTGGCAACCAAAAGATCAAACATATCTTTCGGGACCAGGGCTTTGATGATAAATTGGAACTTGTTCCTTGACCCCTATGGATATAGCTTTCTCTACCTAAATATGCTTATTTCCTGTAACCTAATTTCCACCAGTAACTAAAGGATGAGATTTGGAGGGAATCCAGGCTTTACACACAGTCCTGGAAGAGCTCCCATGGCTGGGCACTCACCGGGCTTCTGCATCTGGGCCCTCTCACATGGGTCCTCTGTGCTCTATAGTTTCCTTGGGTCTGAATAGGCTGCAGCACAGCACTGTCTCTCCTCTGGGCCTCTCAAGCCCATTTCCTGGGAAAAGACTCCATCTGTTACCCCTTTATAGAAATGTGGCCCCATGGTCCAGCTGCCCTCGGCCCTCAGGACCCAGTGCTGTCCCCCCAGATTCCCCAGTACCTTAAGCGTACCCTCTCACAGAGCTCCAACTTTGGGGGCACTCTAGTTGTACATAGGGTTACCATATTTCAAAAAAGAGGACACGGGGTGCCGCCCTAGCCCCGCCCCAGCCCCGCCCCCTCCCACTTCCCACCCCCCTCAGAATCCCCCTACCTGTTCCCCCCACCCTAACTGCCCCCAGGACCCCACCCCCTATCTAAGTCTCCCTGCTCCCTGTCCCCTGACTGCCCCAACCGCTCTCTACACCCCCTTCTCCTGACAGCCCCCCCAGAACCCCCGACCAATCTAACCCCCCGTTCCCTGTCCCTTGCCTCTCCCCTGCTACCAGGCCGAGGGAGAGCTGTGGGCTCCACGTGCAGCCAAACACTGTAGCCCTGCTCTGCGGGGGAGGAGGGAGCGGGGGAGGGGGAGGGACTCTGGCTGCTAGAGGCCCCAGTGGCTGCGAGCGGCTTTCAATCAGGCCCAGCCGTCCAATCAGCCGCGCCGCACTCTGCATGAGGGGAAGGGGGAAATCCTGGACATTTCTACCTTATTAGAAATCCCCCCCGGACGGCCATTTAAAGCTGAAAAAGCCGGACATGTCCGGGGAAACCCGGACGGATGGTAACCCTAGTTTTACAGTTACATTTTCAGGGACACATGATAGTGAAAGCAAACAGATGCACTGACTTTGTAAGGGTTGCAAAAAAAAAATCACTCTTTCCTTTAGCTAATACAAGAAATATACAAATCTAGACAAAATAATAAACACACCTATATGCATTTCCCTGCTTCTGTTTCCTCACCATTGCAGAATGTTCTTCAGGCATAGGTCAGAGTTCCCTAAGGAGTGCAGGATCCTTCTTCTCCCCTGGCCATCTTGCACACGTCTTTTCTTCTAGAACACAGACTCTCTGCTGCAAGACCCTTTCTTTTATAACCTCCAGCCCCCTTTTTCAGGTGACTCACTGATCAGCCTCATCAGGTGGTTCCTGATCCATTAGCAGGTTATTCACTGATTAGTTACCACCCCTCTAGAGTTCAAGCTTGAAAAACTGGCTTACTCTGGGTGACAGCCATTTTTTGTCCAAGAGTACTCTATTTAAATGGATGATCATCAAAGCTGAACAACTTTTCATTGTTAGCTCTGTGTCACCAGCTCTTGGACTTTTAGTCCAAGATGGAAATAAAGGACAACAGGAAGGCAAAGACCAGCCTTACAATCAAATTGGAGTTTGTTGTTTGGTAAAAATATATACAGAGAGTTCATAATCTCAGACAGAAGTAATAAATTGTGTGTAACCAGCATCCCCAAATTGTCACACCTGGATAGAGTCTAATGTGAATATTTTAGATGTTCTGGTGCTACCTTAGGGGAATCTGTTTTCCATGTCTCCATTTACACCACAGTGCACGGCATACAATTTAGCATTATGTAACAATCACAATTCACACTAGCGTTTCTTCAGAGTAGGAAGCTTTGGAAAGGGCCAAAGTATCTGAGCAGAAGTAGGGAAAAAGGTTCTAATGGTCACATATTGAAATCATGAATGGTACAACCTTTTGGCAATAAATCTACCACTACACTGTCCTCTGCTTTGAATTGCGTCATCCCAGTGGAGCTTATAGTCCTTGGCTGCAGAGCAGAAAGCTGTATCATCAGTACCTTTCACGTTGTGTATAGTTTGTGACCAGAGGCTCTGTACTGCTTATAGCTGGACAAAAGGAGGGGCCATTGAAGTTTGACAAAAGACTTCCATGGAGCTGCAGCTCTGTGAAATAGCACATATAGTATTACAAAGGAACCCAGGAAGCAAAGGCAACTCAAATATGCTCTATTTTATTATGCAGACAATTTTGATTGTATCAGTGTTCGAGTTTCCTGATAGAAGATTGAATTAGATTATTTTTTGGTCTACTTTTCTGTTCCCTACTACATTCATTGGTGTCTGATTATCACATTGTGTGCCTGACTTGTATTTATACTGATCTCCTATATTGAATAAGCTCTCCTTTATAGTGTATTTTGGAACATTTTAAGGAAAAAATATTGGGACAAAAAAGTATCAGCATTAAAGCTCTCTATTCAGTGTGCCAGTGGCCTATAGTTAGCATCCAGATTTTCATTTGTAAAAGAATTTCAGATTCAAATCTTTTATTATTGCAAATTTGTCTTATCTAAGGGCAAGTCTTCACTACGGGGGGGGGGTCGATTTAAGATACGCAAATTCAGCTACGCGAATAGTGTAGCTGAATTCGACATATCGGAGCTGACTTACCCCGCTGTGAGGACAGCGGCAAAATCGACCTCCGCGGCTCCCCGTCGACGGCGCTTACTCCTACCTCCGCTGGTGGAGTAAGAGCGTCGATTCGGGGATCGATTGTCGCGTCCCGACGAGACGCGATAATTCGATCCCCGAGAGATCGATTTCTACCCGCCGATTCAGGCGGGTAGTGTAGACCTAGCCATATTTATTTTTCTTCTGCTTCATTTCATCTTATTCTTCTGTTTTCTTGGGTTCTTTCAACTGTTCTGCTTATGTAACATTTCTGTTTGAATTTATTCCACTAGAATAAGAGCTGCTCAAGCTCAGTTTTGTCCTAACCCCAAACTATATATTTTGTGAAAGATGAGAATTGGTGGCTGAGTGAATTAGTCACTATCTTTTGCCAGCTGGAATTGCTATTTGAATCCAATTGTTATTAAAATCACAGAAGACAAAGTTTTTGGTGGTCAAACTAAATATTTTTGAATTGCATCCTGTAGCATAAGGCACATTCAGGCCCTCTTCATATTATCTAGAGTTTGTGGATTTGATCAGATTTATTTCCAAATTTTTAACAAAGGAAGGGACTCTGTTTAAGCTGCAAGTTGATGGTTACACGGCAGTGGTCTGCTTGTCATTGTGCTTGACAGGATGTTCTATCTGTACTTCAGAAGCTAAGAATGAATAGGAGTTCTGCAGGTTGTGCTATCTTTGGCCCTCAGGATCATATTCAGACCGCTCAGCATCAGAAAGAGGAAGACGGAAGCAGATCAGCCACTTTGTTTTATCAGTCTGTTTAACATACAGTATTTTAACTGACATCCCGGCCATCAATTACATTACTATTCTTCCATATCCTCTTCCTCTCCTCACCCATATGTTCCTACTAGCCTAGCTACAGGAAATAGATACAGCAGCAGGGCTGATCTCAAGCACTACCATAAACGGTTGTATTGAGGAGATAGGAATTGGAAGAAAGTACTGTAAGCCTCTGGCAAACAAACACACAGTCCAGGTCAGAAATAGGTTAATTAAAAGGAGATAAGCAAAGCTGCTGAGTTTTGAAATAGATAACGTGAGTTGTGATTAACTTAGCTTTGAAACATACTTAGCAGTTTTTCTTCTCATGCAATCTATCTTCCCTCAATCTTAGTCTTTTGCATTCATTCTGAAAAAATATCATAATTAAGTGGTATTTAATTTACATTATTTTTCCTTTTTGACTATGAGCCTGCTACAGCTCTTATTGAAGTCAGTGAGAGTTTTGCACTTGATTTCAATGGGAGCAGAATCTGGCCCTATGCATTTTTTTCAATGCAGTATAGTAAGTAGATTTAGCAAAAAATGTATAGCATACAATTTAAGAGTTGTGATGATTTTGGATGCAGCAAACTCACATTTATCATGGATAAAAGATTGTAGGTCCCTAGGCCACAGGTACACTGAGGGCTCAATTAAAGCTCCTAGAGCCAGTCATGTTAGGGAGGGGGAAGTAGTGCCTGAGTGATAGTGGTGGGACACATTTTACCTGAGGAGGGCAGGAACAGGCACACAGCCTCTAGCAGCCCTTGCTACACCCACTACATAGGGAAAACCCCACATATGTTGACTAATAACAAAATTATTCATATAGATTAGGGGTAACTGTGCAAGTGGTTACCTTTTTGCATATGCATGCATCCCATTTGTGCATGCAAATGTGGGCTCTTGCTCACCCAGTGCACATGTGCACATTTTACTGGACACATCTGTTATGCAGAAGGGGACCTATAAAAATGTGGCCCATGCTTTCCTAGTGCTATTATATAATAAATGTTACATGGAGTCAAGCGCCGTGGAGAGTGATGATGAGTTCATCTATCTAGGCTGCAAGAAGAGTTCAAACAATCACAGCAGTGGGTCGATGAATAGATCTCATTGCGTTCAGCATGAAGTCCAGATCTCACTTTTGGATGCAAAAAGGTCTTTGCACTGAGACAAAGTTCAGGATCTATCAAATCAGTGTACACCTTGTCTTGCTATAGGGGTCAGAAACCTGGGCCCTCTGACAGGCAGACTTGGAGCGGCTAGAGGCATTCCATGTGCACTGTCAGGGCCAAATCCTGAGCATGTAGTGGTTTGGTTTTGTGCAAAATGTCACAATATCGCAAAGATCTGGCCTCCCTTCACTTGCTCACTCTATTCTAAAGCAGCGTTGCATGCTTTTTGGCCATGTTGCCAGGATGGATAAAAACACCCCAGCACACCATCCACTCAAATGCTCCATCAATGGGCACAGGGATGCATGCCCTCATTCTAGCTGGGGCTGCCCCAGAGATTTGTGGAGTTGTAGGATTGAACCTGATCGGGGACCTTCATTACATGATTCCTGCTGAAAAGCCATCAGCCATGGTCAATCTGGCTGGCACAACAGGCTCTAGTGATGGTTATGTTCATGGCATCCACACAGAGAAGTTAGATAGAAACATAAATACTCTTGCTGGAAGGTTGCAATGTAACACTACTTTATTTCTTAGAATTCAAAATAATAACACATAAAATCCCCAAAACAGAGACACACAAAAGAAGCCTACTCCCTAGAACCGCAAGGCACAACTCACCCCAACTTACTCTAGGCCATCTGTCTGCTGGCTGACTCTGATGGCACACATTCCTACAGATCCCTCTAGCCTACAAGCAGGATCAGGAAGCCTCTTATAAGTGTAAGTGACAACCTAAAATTCCAACACAGTTTTCAAATACACCATGGTAAAGATTGCCTGAACATCTAAATTCAGCTTATTCCATTGGTGGTATATATCAATCCACTGGTAAAGTGAATATTTTACTGTCTGCCACCAACTACCTGCAGATAAATGGTTGGGTGATTTGGTCTGCCTAGAAGCTAGCTCTGGAGGAATTCAATGTATATCAGTAATAAAAATAATTGATATCTTACATTTATATACCACCTTTCCAGTCAAGATATCCAGAGACATTTTACAAACACCACAATAACACAGCCACTTATGGAGTGGAGGGATGTAACCAACCACACAATCTACAACAGTCAGAACAGGAGAAACTTTGGCAACTACACCAGAACAAACTCATATTCTTAATAAAAAATAAAAGCACCATAGGAACTTTAAAGTTCATTCTGGAGCCCCCCGTTTTTAAATCCTATCCCAAAGACCTACACACTCAAAGTTGCACAGAACTCAGCTTAGCTGCCTGAGAAAATAAAGAGATGTATTGCCCATACTGAGATTTGAACCTGTGCTTCCGGGGAGTCTAGTTATCTCACATGTGAAGTTTGGATCGCAAAACTCCATCTCCTCCAGCCAAATTAAGCTGAAATAAAGACTTTTTTCTTCCCTCAGAAGCAAGCTCCTCTGTGAAGTGAACTTTCTATGACTTTTTGGCATTCATAGTGTGTTTCTGGCTGATTCATATTATCCGCATATTGGCTGTGTTTTTCCTGAAATGCATTACAAATGTATGTAACATATGAAATTGGCCAATTTTCACTATTTTTAAAATATATGATACATTTAAAACATGTATTTGTAGGTTTTTCTACAGCATTTATCAGCATAGTATCTGAGCCACTTACAAATATTGATTGATTTATCCTCACAATTGCCCTGTGAGGTAGGGAAGTATCATTATCCCCAATTCAATAAAACACTCAAGTGCCTGTCCTGTTAGTGTATGCCTACACTGCATCTGGGAACAAGCCTCTTCGTCTGGGAAGACAGATATGGGGTAACGGTGCTCGAGTTAGCATGCTAAAAATAGCAGTGTGGATGTTGTGTTATGGGCAGCAGGCATGGGCTAGCTAACTCAATACAAGCCCGCACAACCCCTTGGGTCCAAACTTGTGTGGCTAGTCCATGCTGCCACCCTGTGCAACATCCATACTGCTATTCTAGTGTGTGTCTGTCTACCCAGGCTATGAGGCATGCTCCCAGCTGCAGTGCAGCCATACCCTTAAAGTCAGTGCTGAATCAAGTCCTATATGACTTGCCCAAAGTCACACTGGAAGTCTGTGGTAGATCTGGGAGCAGAAGCTAGATCTTGAGACCCAGTCCTATTAGCTTTCCTCTCGGATAATAACCTGTATTTGTAGTCTCAATCTATCATATGTTTCATAAATTCCAAGGCCAGGATGGATCATTGTGATCCTATAGTCTGACCTCCTGCATAACACAAGCCATAGAACTTCCCCAAAATAATTCCTAGAGCAGATCTTTTTAAAAAAATCCATTCTTAATTTAAAAATTGTCAGTGATGGAGAATCCCTTGCTAAATTGCTCCAATGAGCTAATTACTCTCACTGTTAACAATGTATGCCATATTTCCAGTCTGAATTTGTCTAGCTCCAACTTCCAGCCACTGGATCATGTTATACTGCTAGATAGAAGAGCCCATTATTAAATATTTGTTACCCATGTAGATACTTACAGACTGTAATGAAATCACGCCTTAACCTTCTGTTTGATTAGCTTGATAGATTGAGGTCCTTGAGTCTATCTCTATACAGCACGTTTTCTAATCCTTTAGTCATTCTCCTGAATCTTCTCTGAACTGAAGGATCAAAAATGGACACCGTGTAGAGTCAAGCACAGGAGTTTATTACACATAGCACTGGCAGAGTGTCACTTTGCTTATTAGGCTCAGAGACACTGCAAAACAATTAATTACAATAGATTACATAGGGTGCTCATTGGGCGGAGAGAAGCGACGGGGATGAGTTTTCCCAAGCCCTGGATAGGTTCTAGCAGCAAGACAAGATAAGCACAATAAGCCAATGGTCTAAAAGATTACATAATGGCGCCGCCCAAGGCTCAAATTAACATATTGCTGACACACAGGTAATTACCCCCAAACTACGTCTATTAAAATATATAAGTTAAATCCTAATTTTGGGGTACAGGGGAATGAGGTAGCAGCTTTCCCGGATGACCAACAGGTACATTCCTGGAGATTTAAAGCAAAAAAAAAGCAGTAATTAGTACTTAATAACAATTGTTTATAAGTTTACCCTTGCATTTCTGTGGGGTAGGATTGGCATACATCTGTGAGGGGAGGGTGTCATAACTCATGTCAATTATATGCGGCCTCTCCCTGAATTCTGTCTGGGATCTGAGGGGTATTGTACCACTATCTCCTCCCTGCATTAGGGAGTAACCGTGAGGCCTTTCTCAGTGCTTCATGTGTCTATAACTCGTGATAAGGATGCCTAATTACATTCGGAGTTATGCTGACTTTGCTCATTGACTTGAAACACACAAGGTTATCTGTTTACCCCAGCTTTCTCTTAGCCATGTATTGTTCTCTGTTAGCCGGCCCCCATGGCCCAGGCCAAGCTGTGGACTCCGGGCCTATATTAAAAGTTCTTAGCAAAAACTGCAGGTAAGATCTTACATCCACAGCAAATGGATTTTGGCCCTTCAAAACCCTCTCCATTTATCAGTATCCATCTTGCATTGTGGGCACCAGAATTGGACACAGTATTCCAGCAGTGGTTGCGCCAATATCAAATACAGAGGTAAACTAATCTCTTTACTCATACTCAAGAGTCCCCTGTTAATGCATCCCAGGGTCTCATTAGCTCTTTTGGCCTCAGAGTCACCCTGGGAGCTCATGTTCAGCTGATTATCCACCTCGACCTCCAAGCCTTTTTCAGAGTCACTGCTTCCCAGGATAGTGTCCCCCCATTCTATAAGTATGACCTACCGTCTTTGTTCCTATATGTATGTATTTAGCTGTATTAAAAGGTATATTGTTTGCCTGCACCCAGTTTACAAAGTGATCAAGATCACTCTGAATCAGTGACCTGTCCTCTTCATTATTTACCACTCCCCCAATTTTTGTGTTATCTGCAAACTTTATCAGTGATCATTTAATATTTTCTTCCAGATCATTGATAAAAATGTTGAATAGCACAGGGCCAAGAACCAATTCCTGCAGGAACCCTCCGGAAACAGACCCTCTTGATGTTGATTCCCCATTTACAGTTACATTTTGAGACCTATCAGTTAGCCAGTTTTTAGCCCCTTCAATGTGTTCCATGTTAATTTTATATAGTTCTATTTTTTTAATCTAGTTACAGTACATAGAACTTTTTTCCTATATTCAGTGTGCTGCCATTTGGGTTTTCCCTTTATAAAAGTTAACTGCTCACAATAATCTCTGACCACAAATACTTTTGAGTGGAACATCTGGTTTTAATGTAGACTCTAGAAATGTTATTTTTTACAGTATATTCATTTGCTCCTAAATGAGGATATATTTCCCTTATGTTTGCCGAGAACAGCTTGTACGCTGATCAATATCTGAATCAGCAAAGGAAGAATCTTAGACCACAGCCTTCAAAAGCCACATAAATGGCTTCCCAGAAGCTTAAGTCAGCATAGAAGATTTTATAGTCTGGCAGTGTAGAGAAGAAGGAAACCAGTTGCAGCTGTTTTTTAATATTGGCCTTCTCTGCTCTTCTTACTGGTACTATACCTGTGATTACTCCAATTTCTTCTTTTTCCCCTTCTGTTTTGATCAGAACTACATACTATTCCTGTTTACAATTCCTCATTCACTTCTAGCAACACCTATTCAAATGTTTAAAAGGGGCATACTCTTGCTCAGATCCTCTGTGGTGATGAATCCCTTCAGCTATTTTCCTGTAACTTTTCAGATAGCTAGCCTTTCACTGCTATCCATTACTATAATGTTCCTAACTATAGTGTCAAATAAAGGGCCTATATAAAGGAGGCTCCTGGTTAGTGTGACTAGAGCTCCTGATTTTATAGGGATAGTGCCGATATTCAGGGCTTTTTCTTATATAGGCGCCTATTACCCTCCACCCCGTCCTGATTTTTCATACTTACTATCTGGTCACCCTTCTCCTGGTAAGGTATGGTGTCCATTAACAGAGACTGTGGAGGCTGTGAATTGGGGAGGGAAGATGAGGCAGGAATGTTTAATGTATTTTCAGGCATGGGAAAGCATGAAAAGACTGATGAAGTCTGAATTCCAGTGAAAGCTTCAGTATATGTCTGGTATCTCTGCAATGAATAGAGTATAAAAAACGCATGAATGTGTTCATTGGAATGAGTGTGAAGATATTTTAAGATTTACTTAGGGAAACATTGCGAACAAGTGAGAGATTCTTATGTATTTAAGAGATCAGAGACCTGCTGTTGTGGCAGTGTAAAGGCGCTGAGTGTAAGTGGGAATCAGGTTTCAAGGACTGTTTATAAGTTTATAAACAGAAAATCTTGAAACGAGAGTTAAATTATGCATCACTAAAATCCATCATTCTATGTAGTTTCAGAAAACAGACACAAAGATTTTTCTTTGGTGAGGAAGGAGGCTGTATTACTTACCTGGGATTTCAAAACAAAAACAAAAAACAACCCCCTCCCCCAACACTATATACTAGTATCTGTGGGGATTACAGACAGAAGGTAAAGCCAGTGTGAAATTCTCAGAGACTAAAGTTGTCATAGTAAGGTCAATATTTAGTATCATTATTGTGAAAATACCATTAAAAGTTTTAAAACATGTTCATATTGATGAAATTAATACCCCAGCGATGCATGGGAAAACATTGTAGAGAGGGTGTTTGGTGATAACTGCTACAGAGTCAAGTGGGATTTTTGGGAAATCACTTGGAAATGGGAAGCTACATTATTGCATCTCTAATAGCTTCACCTTGAGCGTATATTTTCAATGTTTTTGTAAAAGCACACATAAGCAGGGCTGTCTCATTGGTCAGCCACTGCCTTGTCATTGAAAAGTGAGGATAAATGACACACAATGTACAGTACATTCAGACAGTAATATTTAGATTAATGATGCAGATGAAGTGTTAAGTTCTCTAGGGTACTTGGCTTTGTAGAAGTATGTGAAACCACAGATGCTGCCAGAAGCCTGGTATCTGCATTAATTATCTTTGGCAGTTCTGTTGTGCATGGACAACACACAACTTCACACAGGAGATGCGTATACTTCCCATGTGGCTCTGTGGAAATGGGGATGGTTGGTGAGGGAGGTTCTTCATGAATCTGCCCACAAAGAGCAGGCTGCAGTCAAGAGACAAGCGAACTCACAGGAAGAAGAAAAGTATAAATTCCAGCCCTCTAAATCAGATGAATTTATGCTTCAGAAGACAAAGATAGTGGATAGAGCTGGGCAAAATTTTTTAAACAAAATGTTTTTAGCTGAAAAATGCAGATTTGTATCAACCAAAACATTTGGCAAATTAATGTCAAATTGGCCCAAAACCCCCCTGAAGAAGTCAAAATGCTTTGTTTTGGCATTTTTGAAATGGAACATTTTGACTTTTCAATTTGAAAGAACTTTTCATTTTAAATTTTACTTCACTCATTAAAAATCTGTTAAAAAAAAGGTAAAAATCTTGAAAATGAAACAAAATGTTTCAGTGTAAGTTGAAGAAAACATTTTGTTTGACCCAAATTAAATGTTTTCAACTGTTTTGGTTTATCAATTAAAAAAAAAATTCATTTCAGGTTGACCCAAAAAGGCCCACCCCTCCAATATTTTGGTTTGGCACCGAACCAAACAATTGGTTATTCTCACAGCTCTAGTAGTTGATGATGGTTAAGCAGCAGAAACTGGACACTTTAGCTCCTTAGTAGCTGAAATAGTTCACCATGGTTTTCTATGCGCTGATAGTGCAAAGGCTACTTCTGGGGCGGGATGGAGGAGCACTCAGATTTCTCCTCCTTGCAGCACAAGTGGGATCTGACATATCTTTCCCATAAGCTTCAGCTCCTTTTCCTTGATACAGCCCACCCTGAGCAGTGCTCCGTTTCCACTTGAAGCAGATTTAATTGCTTCTTACATAAGACCACAAGAATGGCCATACTGGGTCAGACCAAAGGTCCATCCAGCCCAGTATCCTGTCTACCGACACTGACCAATGCCAGGTGTCCCAGAGGGAATGAACCTAACAGGTAATGATCAAGTGATCTCTCTCCTGCCATCCATCTCCACCTTCTGACAAATCGAGGCTAGGGACATCGTTCCTTACCCATCCTGGCTAATAGCCATTAATGGACTTAACCTCCATGAATTTATCTAGTTCTCTTTTAAACCCTGTTATAGTCCTAGCCTTCACAACCTCCTCAGGCAAGGAGTTCCACAGGTTGACTGTGCGCTGTGAAGAAGAACTTCCTTTTATTTGTTTTAAACCTGCTGCCCATTAATTTCATTTCTTATATTATGGGAACAAGTAAATAACACTAGTCTACAATTTTTGAGAAGTCGTCCGCTTCAGAGATAAAATGTGCTATTTATTATGTATTTTGATGTGCTGAATTCAAATATGACAATTAAAACAACTGATTGGCTACTGTTTCTAAGATATTTAAGTTTTTACATTTTATGTCTATGTATATATTTAATCATAAATCATATACAATTTATGATTAAAACAGTAGAGTTTTAATCATAAATTGTAAACCTAGGTCTTTTCATGTGTTTATGGTTGCTTTACATGATGATATTTTACCTGTCCTGTTTATGTAACACTTTAAAAATCAGCAAAAGGGTTATA
>NW_020664375.1:2713489-2785586 GCF_002925995.2 Terrapene triunguis
ATTGTAGGTAACAATGTGTGATTTTGATGTAAGATTTCTGATAAAAGAGTAGAAGCTTGGTAGTTTGGATATGTTCTTGGAAAACAGATACCGTGTAAGGAAGTCTGCTTACCCAAACAGTTTTTTGTCATGGTGTGATGGAGCAATGCTGTGCAATCACAGATGTACAAGAGGTTTAAAAGTAATTCATCTCTCTTGACGCCCTTCCCCGAAAAAACCACAGATACTGTATTTGTGGGGAATCAACATATTGTGAAACACCTGATGGGCTTTTAGTTTTGACAACAAAGCAGTCTTTCTGATTCATGCTTCTTAGAATACATTAGACTGCAGCTGAAAAACTAAAGATCCCATATGGCAGATTATTGTCAAACAAACAAACAAAAACTATCTAGATGCCAAAAAAAAAAAAGTAGGAAACTTATTTTGTGCAAAAGACCCACCCCTCCTTTGATTCAGCTAAATGCTTATCTAAAGGGAAGTATATTGGATTGTTTCTCTTTAATCCTTTAGGTTGGAAGTGTTCTGGCTATTAGAATGTGCATAAAATGTTGCCGGTATTTTCCAGATCAGTTTTAGTGATCTTCCAGGTTTCAGAGATAATCCTTACACCTCAGATGAGGAGTATGTCTAGAGCTGGTAATAGCTTTAGACTTGAAATTCATTTCTTAAGTGTGCTTAGTGGATTGTAATGGGTGTAATACTGTGAGCTGGAAAGCTGGTGACTGGGCATGCACAGCCATACATCTCAAATGCCCCTGTTCAACCCAGATTAAAAATGACCTCTTGTCCACACAACACCTGCTCTTAGCTCACTTTTATGATCACAAATTACAGTGCAGACCCAACCCTGCAATGAAGCCTCACACATGTGAATAGTCCGTACGTATTTGGCTTTAGTGAGACTATTGGTGCGGGAAGGTTTGCAGGATCAGGCTCCCTATGAAGCTGAGATAACAGTAAATGTTATTTATACAAAGAAAATGAATGTCACACCATTTTAGGAGTCCTGTAGGAATAAGCTCTGAACTGTTCCAGTCTAGCCTGGGCAGCTTTTTGCAGAAAAATCGGCAGAATTCTCTCTCTTCATCTTTTTATTTTAAGAGAAAAAACCAATTCTGCCACTTGTAAAGCTTTTTAATTTGTTACAGGCTGCTGAGCTGCACTTCATGTTAATTCATATACATTGAAAAAAGAGTAGGTTTGAAATAGCAGCATACACACCCATGTTATAGGGAACACAGGTAGTACCGGGGGGGGGGGCAGAGAATACTGGAATCAGCTGAGGAGCCTGGGGTGGGAGAGTCTGGGACTGCCTAGGCAAGGAGACTGAGGCAGCCTGGAGTGGAAAATGGGGAGGGAACCTGAGATTAGGCGTGGGGTGGTAGGAAGGCTGGGACTCAGATGGGAAGCCTGGAGGCAGAGTGGGACTGGCTGGGCAGGGAGACGGGGATTGAGATGAGAAGCCTGAGGGGGTGAAGATTGGGATCACCCAGGGGAGGAGGTTGAGACTGGTCTGAAGAGCTGGATGGCAGCGGGAAGAGACAGGAGTGGGACAATGACAAGCTGGATGGGACAGGAGGCAGAAAAGTACATTCCTCTCATTAGGGCCGGCTCCAGGGTTTTGGCCGCCCCAAGCAGCCAAAAAAAAAAAAAAAAACCCCCCCCGCCCCCCCCGGCGGCCACCCCCCCCCCCGCCCTTCGCTCCGAGCTGGAGTGAGGGACCGTCCCCCGAATTGCCGCCGAACAGCTGGACGTGCCACCCCTCTCCGGAGGGGCCGCCCCAAGCACCTGCTTGGCAGGCTGGTGCCTGGAGCCGGCCCTGCCTCTCATAACCTGGGACAGAACAGAATTCCCAGGTCTCACCATTGCTCTGCTGGCAGCAAATATCTGTGATGTCCAATGGAAAATTGTGAGTCTCATCCCTTTCTAGTGGTGGTCCACATAAAGGATGACAACCTACCAGTTACTCCATTAGTTCAAGTGGCAGAGGTCTGAGCGGTGGATCTAAAGATTAAAATCCTGCTGATGACTCATGTGGGTGTCAATATGATTCCACATGATGGAATGCCTGAATTTTCAATTTGCTTTAAAAAAAAACAACTAGGAAATTACCCACAAACAATTATGTTAAAATAACATTAAGGTTGCAAAGTCAAACATTCAAAAGTTAGGAAATGTCAGAATTAAGGTTGTCTGAGCAAACTTAATTCGGCCCCCTCACGCATATGCATTACGAGACAATCTTTAATTACGTGATCACATATTATTTCTTTGAGAGGACACCCGCCTCATTTAGTGCACAGGTTGGATAGTGCTCTCTATGAGCAAGCTACCTGGAATTTCCCAGAATGCAGTGGCACAAAAATGGTTGTGATACACAGGTTCTGTGGACAGATCAACATGGTTGAGTGAGGAATAATGCTGCTGTGCGGAGGCACAGAACTGTCTTGGCTGTAACAGTGTTAGAGCCTGGTTACACCTAATATAGTTCTATCTGTATTGTAGCCAGAGCTCTTGTCTACAAAAGATTTGCTTCCAAAGAATGCCTCTAGCCTAATCTATTATAAAGTGAATGGCTGAGTGAGAATTGAACAATGTATTTGGCAGATGGTTTTGCATATAATGATTTTTTTTTCCTGGAGGAGAACCTGTGTAAATTGTTTGTGTTAACTTCTTTCTCTCTATTTGTCTTAATCCCCACATTTTATCTGGGTTGCACAACTCCCTTGAGAAAATGGGCACAAACTGGTTGCAAGTTTCATTCTACATGAAATGCAGTAGAATGATGCTCTGAGGATATCACTTAAACCAAAGAAAAAGGAAGGAAGGAAAAACATTCAGAGTTGAAACTGAAACATTGGCCTGAGATGTAACGCTTGTGCCTAAGTACCGAACGGGTCTCAAATCTGTGGAGGATGATGTTACATAACTTTACAGTATGCTGAACCAGTGCTCAACAGGATGCATTAAGGATCGGTTGTCAGAATGGATTTTCAGATTCACTTCTGAATTTCTTCACTTTTCTGTCTTTAACTCAAACCCTTAACATTGTGTTAATATAGCTTTTAGTGATTTAATTTACTTTAGCATCAATTTAGTCCTGAGGGAATATCACATAGCCAAGTAGAAGGGGGAAAATAAGGCTGGTCTTTTTCTCCAACTTTTTTATTAAGCAAGGCAATTAGCAAGGATCTTGGGTAGATAATTTTACCCTTGATAATAAATCAGCCAATCTTTTACAGCGAGGCAAATAGCAATTCAAGCAGGAAAGCTGGACAAGGAATATCTGAAGTATAGCTTAAAGAGATTATGAAAGAAGTCTGCTGATGTGCAGGTTTTTGACGTTTCAGCATCAGCATCAAATGACACAATACAGTTTAAACAAAACACCTCTGTGTGGAATATAGCATTACTTTCAAATACTATTTTTCATAACTGGTGAGCAAGAAATTATAATGTATTTAGCTTATTAGACACAAGGCCACTTTACTAAGCAGCACATTTAAGTATTTAAAAAAATATTTGGGTTGGTAGAGTAGCTAGTCAAGTTACAGTACAGTACCAATGTGCAAGATACAGATCACACCGAGAATGTTCCATGCTGTATAAAAGAGGGAAAAAAGAAAAGCAGCAAGTTAATCATGCTTTCACTAAGACTGCCCCAATGAGATTCTGTATCTGAATATAAGGTCATAGGCACTAATGTTACATTTCCACAGCATATGCTCTGGTGCATGCTCTCCAAAAGTTCAAGCATTTGGTGGCTGTCTTGGTTCCCATAAACTAAGTGTAGGAAACTTTAAACTAAAAAATATAAGTCATCCCCTGAAAAATGTAGGCTTAGATACATTAATATTTTATGGCATTCCCAAAATGGGATAATCCCAGCACAAGGAGAAAGACATAGTCCCTGCCCCCAGAGCTCTTCTCATCTCATATTAGACATGACTCAACTAGTGAGACCAAGGAACTAACAGCATAAGTGGGGCAAAAGAAATATGGTGAAGAAGGATGAGAGTTACAGCCGTAGGGTCCTATGGTTACTCAGGGGAGTCAGGTTCGGGTGCTAGGTTTTTGTTAATGTTATAGTAGTAGGGACCTATGTATGGTGGGCAGTGCAAAAGAAGATAAAATGCTCTTTGAATTGGGAGAGGCCCAGAGTGGACTGGGCATTCCAAGAGCAGAAGTATAGAGAGCTCCCTTAGCAGCACAGGCATTTTCTATTAAGCAGTCACAATTTACCATTCTAGGGTAGTCTGGCAGCTTCCCCCCCCCCCCACACAGTCGAATGGTGTGATGCATAGAGAATACACTGCTTCTCCAGTGCAGAGGTGGATAGAATCTTAGCTGGATAGAGTCATAGCCTTGCCGCCTCCACATCACCTTAGGTCTCCTGAGGCTGCCGTCCTGGTGTTCCCTCAAGCTCAGGGACTGCAGTTGTAATGTGCCCTCCTTGTGCTATTTCTCCCCACCCCCACTTCATATACTCACATATCTATCTAGGTCCCCATCACCACAAAATTGGAGCACCTCACAGTCTTTAATATATCTATTCTCACACCACCCCTGGGAGATAGGGAGGTGCTATTATCCCCATTTTACACGTATAGGCACAGAGAAGCTAAGTGACTTGCTCAAGGTCATGCAGGAAGTCTGCAACAGACCAGGGACTTGAACTCCAGTCTCCTGTGGCCCAGGCTAGGACCTTAACCACTGGACCATATTTTAAATGGTAAAAAGAGTATATCGAATACTTTGTTGTATCTAATTTTTGTGCTAACAATTCTGGTCACACTCATACTGTCCCAAGTTGAGTTACAATCTGTGCCTAAGTTTGGTAGTGGGCTAGAATGTGACCTGTGAGGAAAGATTGAAAAAATGGGTTTGTTTAGTTTGGACAAGAGAAGACTGAGAGGGGACATGATAACAGTTTTCAAGTACATAAAAGGTTGTTACAAGGAGGAGGGTGAAAAATTGTTCTCCTCAACCTCTGAGGATAGGACAAGAAGCAATGGGCTTAAATTGCAGCAAGGGAAGTTTAGGTTGGACATTAGGAAAAACTTCCTAACTGTCAGAGTAGTTAAGCATTGGAACAAATTCGAATCTCTGTCATTGTAGATTTTTAAGAATAAGTTAGATAAACACCTGTCAAGAATTGTCTTGTTATTACCTAGTCCTGCCTTGAATGCAGGGGACTGGACTAGATGACCTATTGAGGTCCCTTCCAGTGCTATGATTCTATGAAAATATCAGAAAAGGGGAAGGACAATAAGGAGACCTACAGTGGTTAGAAAAGAATCAGGAGATGTATACTCATTCTTATTATTTTCTGCTAACCCCTTTAGCAAAAATACACCTGAAGCATCTATTCAGAGTGCAGGGTCTGATCTGGCAGTCTTTACTCAGGCAAAATTCCCATTTATTTGAGAAGTAGTTTTGCCTTATTAAGGGCTGCAGAATTGGGTCATCATTCAGCAACCCTACTGTTATTAAGAAATAATGTTAATAAAAAGGTCTTTAGTAAAAGTGAACTTTCCCTTTCAATCTGCTGCACTTTCTCTAAGCACAGTATATTTTCATAGCTATAGCTCAGTACTTAATAACAGCAGCTGGGTAAGCATGAAGACCCCATTCTTGAAATATCATTTGCTATTGTACCAGTCCAAAGATTTAGCAGGCTGCTGCTTAATGTCATTACATCATGTTTAGCTAATTTCAAACTCTTGACTTGCATACATGTTCTGAGAAGGATACCCATAACTTGACTCTGGATTGGTGTCTGTCTGTCTCTCAGTTCTTAAAAGTGAGGAATCTGACAGCACCTCTTGTAAGAAAAACAAAGTTATCTGCTTTCCTTTCAGCTTTTCTTTAGGAATATTTTCCCCACCTCTTTATTCCATGGAAATCTAGAAAATTGTTGGTAAAGATATAATTGCAATTTTTAGCTTGATTCACATTATCTGGGAATCAAATGTTAAATGCAATAGAATCTACATGGCAGGTCTTTAGAGTCTGAGCAGTTCCATTGTTTCTAAATGGTAGATGATTTTAAAAACTCCTTAGGTATGAGAACTAAATGGCAATACGGGCTGCCTGCCTCTAACCTGAAGTGAGAGGTAATTCACTCTGCTAGCAAGCTCAGTCCTAGGCTACCTCTCTTGTGTAGTCTGCCAATGTTTGGTGATTTACTTAAAGGAGCTATGGAGTATATTTTATTAAGTATAACATCGTCTATTTAAATCATGGTTCTTAAAGGAAAATGCCAGCATTTTAATTTCTACTAGCTCCCCAGAATCTCTCAGGCAGATTTTTAAACTTGATATAGTCTAGTGAGCACAGCCTTCATCACTGCTGGTGGCTTTCAGCACTAGTCATTGTGGGGTTTAGCTGCGTCTTCATGTATATCACTGAGTACGTTGAAGCAAATTCATTACCAAAAGGCTGGCCTGCACCCTAGGCTGCATTTTCCCAGCACATGTTCTAACTGAATTTCAGAAATAGTTAAACAGCATGCAATTGAAATTGGAAGTCCAAAGTAACAAACTGCACTCCAGCCATTATGTGGGTGAGGAGGCATTTATGATTCACTGTCCAACAAATCCCATAACAGAGATCACAATCCCATTAGTGTGCTTGCCAAAAAAGAATCTGATATTAAACATTTGTCTTCAGGCAAGGGAGATGAGAACCAGGGAATAATGAGCAATTTTTATGACATATTACACTGAATAGCACATGTGAGTTTACTGACTTGGGGTCTGATGTAATGTCCACTGATTTTATTTGGCATTTGGAGCAGCCCCTTGTATAGCAAGATCAACAAGCAAATGATACAACATTGATCAAACAAGCTTTGCAGAATACCTTTTAGTGATTCAAAGCATACACTGGACAGTCTCTTGGACAAATAAGGAGCTATAAAAGTGCCAGTCATAGGCCTGAACATGGAAAAAAAATACAACTTTTATGTATGACAAAGCCATGCAAACCTTTAATCCTAGCGAACCAAGACTCAAGGAGCCCATACAACAGTAAGAAAGGAATGTCAAAGATGTGGCAAGAAAAGCCCCTTCATGAAACATCTTCCAGATGAGAATGTTCAAACCCCAGTCAGGGAATGGGTAGGCCAAATTTTATGGGCAAGACAATCATACAGTCAAGGTGTGAGAATCCCAGGTTGGTCAGGCAATGACTACAGGACAAAAGGACACTGAATCTGAACACAATCTTTATGAGTGGCACACCTTGCAGGTGGAGGGATAGCTCAGTGGTTTGAGCATTGGCCTGCTAAACCCAGAGTTGTGAGTTCAATCCTTGAGGGGGCCATTTAGGGATCTGGGGCAAAAATTGGTCCTTCTAGTGAAAGCAGGGGACTGGACTCAATGACCTTTCAAGGTCCCTTCCAGTTCTAGGAGATAAGTATATCTCCATATATTTTTTAGGGGTCTGGAGCACATGACTTATGAGGAGAGGCTGAGGGAACTGGGCTTGTTTAGTCTCCAGAAGAGAAGAATGAGGGGGGATTTGATAGCTGCTTTCAACTACCTGAGGGGGGGTTCCAAAGAGGATGGAGCTCGGCTGTTCTCAGTGGTGGCAGATGACAGAACAAGGAGCAATGGTCTCAAGTTGCAGTGGGGGAGGTCTAGGTTGGATATTAGGAAACACTATTTCACTAGGAGGGTGGTAAAGCACTGGAATGCTTTACCTAGGGAGGTGGTGGAATCTTCTTCCTTGGAGGTTTTTAAGGCCCGGCTTGACAAAGCCCTGGCTGGGATGATTTAGTTGGGAATTGGTCCTGCTTTGAGCAGGGGTTTAGACTAGATGACCTCCTGAGGTCCCTTCCAACCTTGATATTCTATGATTCTATGATTCTATGTCAGAACTGCAGTGCCCTGAATGCAGAATTGGAAGAGAAACGTTAAATCTCTAGGTATATCGGCACCATTGTCTGAAGTATGCTCTAGCTAGTGAAAGAATACACAAAATGCTATAATGTGATAATGGAATTGGAGGCCATAGTGAAGAAAGCTGGAGATTGCTGTGACAAAGCAGAATCAAGACATCAAGCAGTTGCAGACTGGAAAGAAAGCGTTTGAAAAAGAATGCAAATTAGCGCAGGAACAAATCTTTGGATTTATACAAGAGAAGATTAAAAAGGTATTAAAATACGCTGAGACTCCAAGCGCAAGTGCAGTTCTGATGGTAAACATAGTCAGGGGAAAACAAAACTGCTGTGGGAGGAACTCTAGATGAGCACTGACAGTTCAATAGTGAAAACATAGAACCAGGAAGACAAAGATATCCCTGTCTTCCATTACAGGTCATTCAGGCCCTGATTTTCAGATGGGCTGAGCACTAAAATTTCCAAGTGAAGTCAATGGGAGATATAAGTCCTCAGCATCTGTGACAATCAGGCCTTCAGAGACTTTGGGCCTGGTCCTGCAAGCTGCGGAGTGCCTCCAGAGAGGTTTTGAAAGCCCACAGCTTCCATTAAACGTCAATCAGATTGAAGGAACTAGGCACTTCTCAAAAAGTGCTCAGCATCTTTGCCAGGATCAGGCCCAAGTAAGATCAAGACATTCTAAGTTTGGTGGTCACTGGTAAAATTAAATTGTTATGGATGGATTTTTTCAGTGTGTCAGTTAAGGGGAAGAGTTAATGTAGTTTGGGTGACTTGCCTGAGAACTGCAAACTTAACTCTGCATTTCCTGGGATTTTGGAGGGCACGGGGTAGAGAGGAGGGTGCTAGTCCATATGAGAAAGTTGTACCAGTTCAACTGAAATCAGTTTAAAACAGTGTTTCTCAAACTGGGGTCGCCGCTTGTGTAGGGAAAGCCCCTTGTGGGCCAGGCCGGTTTGTTTACCTGCCCCGTCCGCAGGTCTGGCCGATCGCGGCTCCCGTTGCAGGCCAATGGGAGCTGCTGGAAGCGGCAGCCAGTATGTCCCTCTAGATGAAACAACGGCGGGGGGTGGGGGGGTGGGGGGAGAGAGAAGCATTATTTTTAAAAATCCCACACAACAGATCAGGGCCCTGATTCTGATCTCACACCAGTTTTATACCAATCTGATGCCCACATGTGTAAAGCTGATCAGGATCAGGCCACTGATTTTCTAATATTTGAGGCTTTTATAATATTATTACTTGTTTATTAATAGGCAGAACTGAAAATTTACATGAGTGTGAGAGATGTGGAGGAGAAGCAGAGTGAAGAATGGAAGAAGATATGATTTGCCCAAGGCAGCTGATTAATGAGCAATCTTCTTTAATGGTGTCACCTACATAATTTCTTCTGTGTCTATCTGCCACTGCTAGTGTTTTCCTCACCTCAGAGGCTGAGCTGGCATTCTTTAGTAGAACTCTCCAGAGGTTTGTTGTTACAGTTAGATAGTCTTATTAGTTTAACCCTTTTCTGTTCAGGCAACAAAGTGTGAAGTCATTTAATGCAAAGAAATTAGCCTCTTCTTCAGTGGTAAAGGAGAGAGACAAGTGTGTATATTATATATGAATCCCTGCTTCTCCTGCTTTTCTTCTTTTTGGATTCAGCAAAGTGCTTGCATAGCTTTGGCAAAACAACGGCTGTTGCTTTAGTTTGGACATGTGTATTAATATACTACATGGGATTTCTTAAAGATTGTTCTAGCTTCTCTTTGCTGCTATTTTAGGCAACTCTCTATGCTGCATAGACGGGGGAGAGACTTTTAATCTTCAAAAATGTGTATACTTTAAATTAATGCCTATTTAAATACTGGCTTATGATTAAAAAGTCTGAGATCCTCACAGCCATTTATAGAAACACATTCTACCAGAACAAGGATGAAATTCTATTTTCTCTTTGACTAAATTGGAAGTTTCTATATTTGCATTCTAATTCCATGTTTCAATACCAACAGTTTTTAGTGCTAGCAACTTTGCTGTTGAAATTAAAATGCAGTTGCATCAGCCTGCCATGGTCCTATGTTTTGAATCATGGCAGAAAACCTATTAGTATTTATTTTTATACCAATAGATATAATGGCATTAAATTATTTGATGCAGTCAGTCAAGACACCTGGTTGATTTGACTCATGACATATTTACTCTGGTAACTCTCTATAATATCTTTCTAGTAAGGAAGCCTACTCTCATAGGCTTTGACCTGCTCTCATTGAAGTCAATTGCAAAACGCCCATGGAATTCAATGGTGCAAGGTCAACCCATAGTTTTTAGCAACAAGCATAAGGCTAAGAGAAGTTATTTTAACGAAGAAGGCATTCATATTACTTATAAAGCGGAGATGCTACACTTATTCCTGTGCTGTAAGGCTGGGTTTATTTGGGAAGGGAATTTTGGGAAGAGAAATATCAATCTAACATGTTCCAGATTTTTTTAAGGTTTCTGGTTTATACATCTTTTGGTATATATTTATATATTATTTTAATGAATTCAACAAGAAGTTCATGTGATACATATAAGGGATATGAAAACTATATTTTTATAGTATGAGAAATAATATTTAAAATAACTGATCATTGAAGGTTTGACTTTTCCAAAGTGCCCACTAATTTTGTGTGCTTTCATTTTTTGGGTGCTCAACTTGAGACAGGTAGAAGCCTGATTTTCAGACATGCTAAGCTCCTACAGTTCCAGTTGACTTAGTCTGGTGTTTTGGGTAGAGTTGGGTGAAATTTTTCAGCCAACGTTTTTTATTTCGTGAAAAATGCAGATTCGGCAACTCCAGAACATTTAGCATATTCACATAGATTTCGCTGACTGGTTTGTTCTGACCTGTCCCCCCCCCCCAAAATTAAAACATTTCCTTTTGATATTTTCTCAACAAAATGTTTTGATTTTTTTTTGTTTGAAAGGACTTTTCATTTAAAAATTCCTTTAATTTTAAAAACAATTCACAAGCATTTAAAAATGATCAGAATCAAAGCAAAATGCTTTGTTCAAGCTGAAGCTATTCCTTCCCTCCCACCCACCGCCTTTTCAAAATTGCCAATAGACTGAAAAATCCATTATTTTCTCAGCTCTTTTTTGGATACCCAGGGTCAGATTTTTAAAGGGATTTAGGTGTTGCTCAGCTGAGCAGAACAATGCCTCATCCCTTGATGGCCTGCTGCCTAGTGGAATTTTCAGCCCTGAATTAGGTGGCTCCAAGCCTAGATATTACTTAGTCCTGCCATGAGTGCATAAGACTGGACTAAGATGACCTATCGAGGTCCCTTCCAGTTCTCATTTCTATGATTCTGTGCTACTTAGCGTCCCTACAGCATACATGAGGATAATTAAATATCTAAGAAATGCTCAGAAGCCAGCCAACTAAGCAAAAAGCTGCCTAAGCTATCCAGGAGTGAAATGCCAAGGAATGGGCAAGGAGAGGAGGTAGGTGTAGACACCTAATGGTATGTCTACAATGCACATTAAGCCAGGGGTCTGACTCAGATTTTAGCCTAAACCCCACTTATGTCCACACACCAATCAGTTTGTTAGCATTCAGCACCAAGGTCCTATGACCCTGCTAGTTCAAGTCCCACTGTGACACGGGTTCAAACCCTGACATTTTGCAGTTTGGTTGCAGGTAAGGCACAGATCCGAGTCAGAAGGTCTGTATAGTTCAGTATGACTGTGTTAGCGCAGCTGTAAATCCTGGGTCCAGCAATTGTAAACCCAGGTTTACAATGCAGTGTGGACATTCGAGCATGCGCTTGGAAACACCAAGTCCCTAAATACGGGTCCCACAGACCCAGTGTGCAGTGTAGACATCTCCTAAGGGCTGGTCTACACTGGGGGGGGGGGTCGATCTAAGATACGCAACTTCAGCTACGCGAATAGGGTAGCTGAAGTTGAAGTATCTTGGATCAAATTACCTGGGGTCCACACGGCACGGGATCGACGGCCGCGGCTCCCCCGTCGACTGCGCTACTGCCGCTCGCTCTGGTGGAGTTCCGGAGTTGACGGTGAGCGCATTCCGGGATTGATATATCACGTCTTAACGAGATGCGATATATCGATCCCGGATAAATCGATTGCTACCCGCCGATACGGCGGGTAGTGAAGACGTACCCTAAGAGGCTGACCTAGTGCACCGGGCTGATGGATCAGAGATAGGCACTTTTCTCCACTTGCAGGGCCGGCTCCAGGGTTTTGGCCTCCCCAAGCAGCCAAAAAAAAAAAAGCCGCAATCCCGATCGCGATCTGTGGCGTCAGTTCGGCGGGAGGTCCTTCGCTCCGAGCGGGAGTGAGGGACCATCCGCCGAATTGCCGCCAAATAGCTGGACCTGCTGCCCCTCTCCGGAGCGGCCGCCCCAAGCACCTGCTTGCCAGGCTGGTACCTGGAGCCAGCCCTGTCCATTTGGGATCCTCAGCCCCAAACTTGCTCCTGGAGTTAGGCACCTAAGCCAGGTTAGTCACTTAGATAGCCCATGGCCTAGCCACTGAAAGCATCTGTCTGTCTGTCTCTTTCTCATGCTCATTCTCTCTCTCCCACTCACCCTCTGTGTCCCTCTTGCCTTGGCTATCTTTTGTGTGGGTACTATGGTGCCCCACCATTATTAGTGGCCTGCATCAAGCCTTCCTTCTGCAGAGTCTGACAGGTATCAGGTCTTAGGCTTGCTCAGAGCATGCCTAGGGGATCAGGCCCTGCTGGTGAGATAGATGTCTCCCCCACATAGTTTAAAAATCCTGCTTCGGGACCTCTGGGCTTTGGTTTGATCTAGAGCTCTAAGCTGCTCATTAGCTGCAGGGTGATAGCTATGCTTAGGTTTCCTTGAAAATGCTGATGGGTAGTAAGGAACTATGTTGACAGGGTTTTATATTTTAGTTTCTGCTTCTCCTCTGGCTGCCTGGGATTTTTATAAGGTTGTCCATCACCATGGTACCCAAGTGCTTTATACAGTTTACCATCCTACCTGGCCTCTGGCATTAGCTATGGGTTCAGAGTTCCATCCATTGATAAATACAGGGCTATGCTAGGCAACTATATAATGTTTCAGTGCTCTTCTCCTTCATAGCCTTAAATAAGTGCTGTTCATACAACCTCTTAAACAGTGTTTCAGCAAATTCAACAGTTTGCCCATTTCTTGATGTTACATCATTTTAAATGTGGAATTGATGAATCATAGCATTTATTTGGTTTACATGAGACTGCATTCTAGTGTATTTTATCTACTTTAACTCAGATATTTCAAAATATGTTCTGAATTCTAATGCTTGGCTGAATTTTTATAACCTAAGCTCTTGTTTGAAATTCAGAATCAAGACTTAATTTTTAAATTGGATTGCATTTCATTGTGCTTCAGTAGTGCAAGGATGTCCTGGTACCGATAGGGTTCCACAGGGTCTGTCCTGGGTCTCGTACTATTCAATATTTTCATTAATGACTTATATAATAGAGTGGAGAGTTGCTTATAAAATTTTCAGATAACACCAAACTAGGAAGGGTTGTTAGCACTTTGGAGGACACAATTATATTTCAAAATGACCTGAATGAATTGGAGAATTAGTCTGAAATCAACAAGATGAAATTCAATAAAGACAAACACGAAGAACTATACTTAGGATTGGAAGAAAAAAAATCAAATGCACAATTAGAAAATGGGGAATAACTGGCTACGTGGTAGTACTGCCGAAAAGTATCTCAGAGTTAGAGTGGATCACAAATTGAGTGAGTGTCAACAATGTATGCGGTTGTGAAAAAGGCTAAATATCAGGCTGGGGTGTATAAACAGGTGTGTTATATGTTAGACACACAAGGTAATTGTCCCACGCTAATTGGCGCTGGTGAGGCCTCAGCTGCAGTACTGTGTACAGTTCTTAGTGCCACACTTTAAGAAAGATGTGGAGAAATTGGAGAGAGTCAAGATGAGAGCAGCAAAAGTGATAAAAGGTTTAGAAAACCTTCCTATGAGGAAAAGGTCAAAAAAGCTGGGCATGTTTAGTCAGGAGGGACCCGATAACCATGGGCGGTGGGTGGAGCCCCCCTTTGGGGAGGCTAGCGCCCCCGGCCCCACCCCCTCTGACCAAGGGCCCCCCCCCCCCCCCCCCCGAACCCCCCCCCCCCCCCCCCCCCCAAGGAACCCCGGGCCGGCCGGAGCCCCCCCGAGTTGTACCGTGCCTCCCCTCCTCAGACCCCAAACTGCCCCGCAGGAAAAGCTTATATCTGTTCCCAAAGAACCTGAGCTTTTTATATGCGCCATGCAGGTTCTAGGGTGGCTGAGGACGTGGTATGTGCTAGTCAGCTTCCCGAATTCATCAGTAATCTCCCTGCATGGCACATAATAATAAGCAAAAACTTCCCCTGTGCAAACCCTGCAACTGGCGTCCAGGGGCTGCGGCTGCGCCAGGAGAGACTTAATCTGCCCTGACCTATTATACCAGCCACCTATGCTGATAAAGGTCTTCAAATATATTAGGGCTCCTAACTGTCAGGGTGGTTAAACACTGGAATAAATTGCCTAGGGAGGTTGTGGAATCTCCATCTCTGGAGATATTTAAGAGTAGGTTAGATAAATGTCTATCAGGGATGGTCTAGACAGTATTTGGTCCTGTCATGAGGGCAGGGGACTGGACTCAATGACCACTCGAGGTCCCTTCCAGTCCTAGAATCTATGAATCTATGAAGAGGATGATGATCAATTTTTCGCCATGTCCACTGAAGGTAGGACAAGAAGTAATGGGCTTAATCTGCTGCAAGGAAGATTTAGGTTAGATATTAGGAAAAACTTTCTACCTATAAGCATAGGTGGTGCGTGAATCTTTCATTTGGGGATACTACTCCCAGGAGCACCAGAAGCTCTCTAGAAGTGGGGGGGCCACCAACACTGCCCCCCCCCGCGCCCCTCTCCCCTATGGCCTGCGTGTGCTCTGCCCCGAGGCCCCCTCCCTGCCCTGCCTCTTCCCAAGGCCCAGCCCATCGCTTGCTCCACCCCCTCCACCTGTTGCTCACCCTTAAGGGGAAGGGGGGCGGAGCATGGTTGGGGCATCGTCCGGGTGCTGGTGCCATGCCCACTTCTAGGGAGCTTCTGGTGCTCCGGCTCCCAGGGCGCAGAGGTGGTGGGCTGGTGTGCCTCCAATGGGAGGTGACCCGCATCCAGCATTTGCCCTCTGAATAGCCAGCCTTTTTTATTTTATTTTATTTTTAAAGAACCTCCCCAAGCCTCTTCTATGCGTTGCCCATGGCTATCAGGATAGTTAAGCACTGGAATTTGCTTCCAAGGGAGGCTGTGGAATCCCAGTCATTGGAGGTTTTTAAGAACAGGTTAAACAAGTACCTGTCAGGAATGTCTAGGTGTATTTCGTCCTACTTCAGCGCAGGCGTCTGGACTAGATGACCTCTGGAGGTCCATTCCAACCCTACATGTCTAGGATTCTATGACTTTACATATCACGGTAAACATAGGAAAATAGCTAGGTATGGAAAAGTGGATCAATGATTGAGTTTTACCTTTCTCTCTCTACGATGTTTTGGGGATCACCCAGTCCAGTGAGGGTTTTTTTCACTGCCTGCCTCCTAACTTTGGCTACCTTAATGCTATTCTGCTATGGCTCAGAGCTCTGACATTAGTAGCCAGTACCTACAAGCATAAAGGTCTCAACCCTGGCTTCCACCAGCCTAGTTACTCTTTGCAAGGTGACCCCATTTGCCCTTCTGGTCCCAATCCCCCCATATCTGTCTCCCCAAGTTCTTAACTACCAGACACTTGGACTTTCCCCCTCTGGTTCATTGCCCCCGAAGGAGTGAAACCTGCCCCCAATTATTAGTTCACTTTGGCACACACACTCCACACAACTTGCACACCAGAGACCTGCTTGGGTAAAAATAAACAAAAAGTGTATTTAATAGAAAAATCATAGATTCAAAGAGGAAACAGTAAGGAAAAGCAAACAAACTATGCAGGAAATAAACAAAGACACAATCTCAGGCTATACACATCTCTATTAGCTAAATTCCCTTTTCTAATACAAGTCACCTATTGCCGCTGAACAGTTTCCCAGCATGCCCTCTGTCCAAGAAGTGATCATGTTTATCACTGCTTAGATGCTGGCCCTCAGTTTCTGGATAGCTTTCACTTCAAACCCACTTCCCTTTTAACAGGGTTTGCAGGTTTCCCCCCTTTTCCCTCAGGGCAAGGCTACGCTACAGAGCTTACAGAGGCTCAGCTGCACTGAGCTGTAAACTCTCTAATGTAACTACTCTAAGCCGATGTGAGAGAACCCTGCGGTCGGCTTAACTGTTCCAGCCCCTATGAGTGGCAGAAGCTGTGTCAGCGACAGAAGCTCTCCTGCTGACATAGTGCTGTCCATACCAGTGCTTATGTCGGTGTAACTTATGTCACTCAGCAGGGTGAGTTATTCACGCCCCCAAGTGACATAAATTATGCGAACATAAGCTGTAGTATCGACATAGCTTCAGACTGTGGTAATTCATGGTTACACAAGGCGGGGAAAATTCCCTCCTTCCTTAGCCTATGTCTACACTTAAACTGCAGCAGCTGCGCAGCTGTAGCCGTTCAGTGTAGACACTCACTACAGCGATAGGAGGCGTTTTCCCATGGCTGTAGTTAATCCACCTCCCCAAGAGGCAGTAGCTAAACTGAGAGAATTCTTCTGGCGGCCTCGTGCTGTCTACACGGGGGTTAGGTCATCTTAGCTATGTTGCTCAGAAGTGTGGATTTTTCACACCCCTGAGCAATGTAGCTGGGTCGACCTAACTTTTTAGTGTAGACCTGGCTTTAGTTTTCCAAAACTGGGGTTTTCTTTTCAGTTTCAGTGTCTTTCCATTCATTTTTATGGTACAGCATTGTCTCTCTCTAGGATGTACAATGCTAGATGCTTTCAGTGAGTTTTGGGTAAACAACTAGTCTGGAAGGTGACCCTCCCTGCCTTATTATTTTACCTCCTTGTTGTGAGGTGATGCTTGTAGTTGCATTGTAGTTACATTTGCAATATTTTACAGTAGGGTGACCAGATGTCCTGATTTTATAGGGACAGTGCCGATATTTGGTTTTTTTTCTTATATGGATGCCTATTACCCCCCACCCCGTCCCAATTTTTCACACTTGCTATCTGGTCACCCTATTTTACAGATATACATATGCATACATTCGTAACCTGCATACGTATCTCCTAAAGACCATCAAGTTCAGACCATTACAAGCTTTCATAAAAGACCTTACTTGACATATATTTATACGCAATAACAGTGTATACACCCAGTTGATTCAACTACTTATTCTTTGGAGTTCAGATCCTTGTTCTCCTCTTGGGGTGTCTGGACCCTGATTGTCACACTCTCCATGTCTTATGGGATTGGTAATGGAAGATGGAGTCTTTTACCTCTAAGTCATTGCTTCAAATCCAGCCCAGGATGGTAGTGACCAAAAGTTATTACTGCCTGATGGCTCTATGATACTATCTATGAGTTAATGAGTTGGACAGCTCAACTTTAGTTCTTAGTTGCTCCTTGCACAGGTAGGGTAGAGTTTTGATTGTGAACATGTGAGCAACCTCCTCTGTTGGGGTTCAGCCTCTTCAAAGGGGTGCAACTTGCGTTTAGCTCTGACGGATGAGTCAATAAGAACTGACTCCAGAGGACGTGGGAGAGGACACTGCGTAATGAATAGTTTATGAAAGACAAATTTCTTGTAGCTCATCTGAAATGGAGGAAATGAACTGTTTCATCAGCCATTACTAAAAAGTTCTACAGGTACTTTAAATGTTGTCTCTCTTTAAGGATTCGAGGGAACAAAATATTCAGACGTATTACTACAAAGACTATTGTATTGAAATGAGCTTTTAATATAATTAGAATTACAGTAGAGTATCCGAATGATTTACATTGCACTAGAACAGAGAGCCCATCCCAGGGAGATACTCTGCCTATCCAGTTCTCAGGGTTATTTATCACCTACAAAACTTGAACCTGATCAATGTGATGACACAATGCACATAGTGCGATTTTAAATTCAGCCTTTGGGAAATTGTAACCTGGAAGGATTGCCTTACATAGAAAGAAAATGATCAAGTGGCATAAAAGATTTGGAAGCCTGATACAAGACAGAGGAATGGATTATAAACACAACAAAGGTTTAATCTTTTCATGCTTTATAGATCCTGGTTCTCTCTTTATCTGAAGAATAAAATGGGGCTTTTATTTTATATTTTGTTTAAGTCATTACAGTACAAGGTGATTCACTAGGAATAACCGGTGTTAAGAAAATTTAGAAAAGTGATACCAGAGGGGTTTAATTAGCTTCTATGCCAGAACATTCTTTTTCATGTATTAGACATCTAAAATGAGTTTTCTATATTAAAATTCTCTTAACAGTGACGAGTGCAACCTGCTGAGTAAAAAGCCTTTTCTCTCATGCCCAGAACCTCTGAAGATTTTTATCCTGCTCTCTTAGCATATTTGGACCTTCCACAAACAGGTAGCTTTGTTACTGTAGGAGGAGTATGAGGTTTATTGCAAATGGTACAAGTACCAAGTTTCACTTAACAGGCTAGATGGGGTTTGTCCTGCAGCAGTGGGAAGTTCACCAGCTGAGAGAAAAGCAGCAAGGTGCCTGTAACTTCTGATGGCATCATTTTTTTTTGTTTCTTTTAAGACTGTACAGCATGTTTGATCTTTTCCCTTTGGAATGGTTCTCTCTCATATTTGCCTCTTGAAAAGATAGTAAAAAGAAATAACATGATTCTTTCCCCCCAAATATTTTATGTCCTTCTGACACATTAAATACCAGTGAAAAATTAACCCTTTCACTGGCACAAGTGGTTTGGGGACTGTCACTAGTTGAGGACAAACTAAGCTTGATTTTTCAGATATGCTGAACAGCATCGGCTCCTCAAGCTGAAAGTCCCACCTTTGCCAACATTTCCATTGTATATTTGTGTAGGCTGATGAAGGAACCCGGCACAAAACCCCACAAAGTCAGCCAGTTACGTCTCTTCTCTCTGGTAGAACTTTATAGCTCAGCCATAGAACACTCGTTAACAAAACACCATCCGTGTAAAAAGTGTTCCCCAGCTCGTGGTTTCTAACCCAGGCACATAGCCCTGGTTTCAGACACCAGCCCTCTCCCAGAGCGTTTCTCTCCTCCTGTCCCTGGAGCCCCAGCAGCTGCTTTATGGTCCCCTTGGATCACCTGCATAAGCCTGAGTTGTTAACTTCTCATTTGCCAGGGACAGGATAGTACCTCTGCAATTGGACACAGTCTAATGTTGGTAGATTAATGGCAGGAATGTGCCAGTCCCTGCCCCGATACAGAGATGGGGCAGGGCAGATGGTGGGAGGAGTCTTCCTCCCACGCCCTACTTGAGCAGGCACAGATCTTGTTCTGCCCTGAGCCAAAGGGGTGCAGCGCTCCCACTGTGCTTCTTGTGCTTGCAGCAAAGTGCCCAGTATTTCTGGGTGGGTGTTGTGCATCCACCTCACACCCTACCACAGGCTGTGGCTAAAAGATAACAATCATGCAGAGGGCTAAATGGTAAGTGCAGAGATTTTCATAAATGGTGGTAACAGCAAGGACTTAAAATATTACTCTACCACAGTCAATATGCATAGTTTCCACAGGATCTCCTTTCTGATGCTGTTAAGGAAGGGTATTTAGATGTTGAAACTTATTTTCCACTCCATTGCATCAAGCACTGGGTTTGGAATGACTGTGGTATAAGACCAATATAGCATAGTGGAGAAGGAGACCCCCTGTAGATTAGTTTACTGAATGTCAGAAAGAAACTAAATTTCAAGCAAGGCAATCTCCTTTCCAAGCAATTGGAGAGACTGATCCTTGAAACAAAAGGAAGGCTAACTTAATCCAGCTCTTTGGGGACCTGCTAGTGGCTGCACACTAGTCAGCTTTATGTTTGCTAAATTTCAGTGAAATAAGGCAATGGGCACTTAAAGTTATAATGGGAGTGGGAGTGATGCAAGTCTCTTGTTTTTAGAATGAAGGTTTTGGTTTTTGAGGTATTTCGTGAGCACACATTGATAATCTTATGCCGATGATAATTTCCACAACAATCTCAATCATCAAGATACATTTCTGAGTGCAACAAGCTGAATAACATCACCAGTTACATCTTCAAGGCCTGCCCCATTGTGTTCCTTTATTCGTGATCTATTCTCATTTCTGAACCATTACGTACAACACAGGGGGCTGCAGCTGAAGCTCAAGCACCCCCTTTATTGTTGCAGTGGGGTTAGGGGAAGGTTCCATCAGTGGCACCAGAAACTCAAGGAGCAGAAGTGAGGGGTTAAATATTGCTACACTGATAAAGGACTGATGCAAATTACTGTGCCCCCAAGAGCAAAGGGGGAGGGGCTCCTCTTGGCACAGTGCCGTTATGTTCCTTTGCTCAACACCCTGAATATGAGACTCACTATGGATGAATTTCGCCTCCAGCCTCAGGTTTAAAAATAGACTCATATCTGAGTTATCCAAGTACAGAAAGAGCATCTTATTTTTTGTTATGATGTATTTTTCATGCCTGTGTAACCTGTCCTAAGGTAGTGTGGCTCTTTGTCCCCCTCTAGTGGGAAGCTGGTAGCATTACATTGAAAAATTCCTCAACTCATTTTATTGACTTTTTTTTAAAAAGCCTTTCGGTTGAGAAATAAGAATGAGAAAATGGCAGCCTCAAAAAGAAAAGTTGGGAGTAAAATCACGAGGAAGTAAAACTGCAGGTAGAAAAGAATGGCTTTTTTGGCCTTACTGTATGACTGGAATAGCTGTAACTCACTTTAGCAAAGAAACCAGAACCTTTGCAGCTCAGACTTCTCAGGTTCATAGGGACGGACCCTGCAAGGTCCTGAGCAAATCCTGGAGATGGAAGTTGAGGATACTCAGCACCTTCAGATGCTGGGCAAGCCCTTGCAGAACGGAACCTTTGAGGAGGTAGTAACTGTCTCTAACTTTGCTAATGTCTCTATATTTTTGGGGAAACTTACAGAGTGTCTTTTTGTTTGTTTGTTTTTTTAAGTCTTTGTCTTTCATCTCTAAGAAACAATGTTTTTCCCATGTAGGATCTGCTGTTGCTCTAACTGTAGTCAATGACAAAAACTCCATTGACTTCAGTGGGAGCTAAATTGTGCTTTTAATCAGAAAACTGGAGAAAAAGAATGACCTAGCATAATGGTTCAACAGGATACTATATTGGTCTCCCTCTAAAGATGAGTGTGAATGCTGTTTGCTTTAATCACACCTTTTTATGTCTTGGTGATCACTGACAAGTTTATAGGTCTCCAAAGCACGTACAGTTCAGCATCACTGGTGATGTATTGGTCAATTGCTTCTGAATGGTAGTGTAAAAAAGGATTACTTCCTCTTGAATTTTTAAACTAAACAATCTAGTCTGTGCAAATTTGCTGGCTGCAGTTGGAGTAGCTGCATGCTATGCCAAGTCTACATGTGACTTTTTACGGTTTGCATCTGAAGTGATGACTTGCTAACCCATAGTCTCACTAGTTAAAGAAGCAAGTTATCATCAATGTTTGCTACTCTAGGCATTAGAGAACAAGCCAATAATCTGTATTAATGACACATGGGGACAGATTCTCATCTGCTTCAGCAATAGAGCTAGGCAGATTTACAGCAGATGGAACCTGAACTGCTAATCCATACTGTTTGAAAGATTTCGGGGAGGGGGGGGGGAGATAAAATGCAGTGTTTGCGCTTCCACTTAGGACCTACTGCAGATTAAAGGAATTGCTTTGAACCCCAGAAATCCGATCCTCACAATCAGAAGGTAGGGTACTAGTGAGAACACAGCGGATTACAGCCTGCCAGGGCGGGCAGGGCTTCCTTACTGAGGAGGAAAATCAATGACTCATGACTGGGAGGAAGATAAAGATCCATCTTGGTGGGGTGGGGTGAGGTGGTGATGGGCTGAATGGAGCTCCAATAACTCTTCTGAAGATCCTTTTTCAGATGGGTGGATCAGGGTCCCATTTACCATAATCAATTCCAGACACTGGAAATACTGGAAGAAAACTCATCACCACTTAAAAAAATAATAAAGGAATTCTGCAGTTTCTAAAGCATACAACACAATTAGACTACGTCCCAGACTCCATTATTACCTCAGTTCTTCAAGTTCTTTTTCTTACCATAGTCGCTGGGCTGAGCATTGGGGAGATAACCTGGACTGGGATGGGAATGGGAAGCTCCTTCCCAAGATCTGCATAGCAATGGTTCCTTTAACTCTGACCCCATACTGTCTTGCCCTGCCCATTGCATCCTGCCATGCAGAGAACTTTCGTGGAACTGACCTATACAATATGCTGCTCCAGCGGAGCAGCAGAACTGCACTGTGTTGCTAGTAAGGGGATCTCTGAAGTCCTGGAGATGAGGTGAATTCTGTAAAAAGGGAGCATGCACTCCCTCGCGTGGCTCCCCTAAATCCTGCTGCCTCCAATTGTACATCAGAACTGCACTAGTTCTGCTGCGAAGGGAACCTCTGCAGCCTTTGAGGCAGAGCCAGGACTTGCCCTTTTAGCATAGTTATGTGTGGATATTAAGCCTCCCCCATGTAAAAGGAAAAAAAATATTCAAGTACCTCTAAAGACTGGTTGTCATGCACTGGTAAATGGCAGTAATGCAACTGCTTCCACCGCTATGCTTGGCTTTTGACACTGGGGGGAAGTGGGTCAAGAAAAATGATTTGGAAGAAGCTAGATTAAAAGTGAGAAGTCCAGACAGTTCATATCAAAACAAATAATCATTCAAGGGCCACAAAACTGTCACTTATGCTATCCCAGTACAAGCAGAAATAGTTGTAGAGTATAACATAAGGCTGGTTGAACATTTTCCATTAATTTTGTTTTTTTTGAAGGAGAATTGGGTTTTTCACTAAACAAAAATGTTCACAGAAAACATCTGCATACCTCAATTTTTTTTGATTTTTCATTGGAAAATTGAAAATGTGGGGCCATCCTCCCCCAAATCTTTCAGCAGTTTTCAGCTGCTGAAATAAATATTGGTTTTCCATTTTTCAATGAAAAGTAAAAAAGTTTCCACAACAAATATTTTCCCCCATTTTCATTGAAATTTTCCATAGACCCTCACCTGCCTATGATCTGATCAGTTCCAATAATGTGTATTACATTACACTGACAGCTATTGCACATATCTCTTTCCAAACTGGATACCCACTACCTTTTGTATCCTGTCCTGTCCTTTATTCAACAGTGCCATCCCTTTGGATTGATTAATCGATGTTAAATGAAAAAGAAAGGTCACCAAGGTTACGTAAACTGCATTCAGATTTTAATTGTCAAGATTTATTATAATTCAGTTAGCTGTCAGAAAGCCACATTATTTAAATGGTGATGGTTACATGATTGTCATAAACTGGAGTCAGTCATACAGACCAAATTGTCTTTTATGTTAATCTGGTAGGCATCGTTTTTTCTTTTTTTAAACTGTGGATGAAATGCCTCCTTCCTTCTTAGTACTTTGGGTTTTGGATGGGGAATAATACTCCTATGCAGCTGGACTATTGGCCACGACTTCTTAGAACCCCTACAATGGGTGTTAGGCCACTAAGCCTTCATAATCAAGGATCCCACAACCTATTCTCCACCAGCCCACGTCTATGATGGCTTATTAAGGCCTAGTGTTTATCCCACCCCTCTCTAGCATGCACCTGTGCACTTACCTAACTACCAGGTATGACCGGGCCCTTAATATTTCAGGGCTGGAGCTGTCTTATTATTTCTAGGTTTCTTCCAATAGAATCAAAATGAAGCACAAGTCAGTTAAAAAACAAACAAACAAACAAACAAAAAACAACAACAAAAACACGCCACCAGCCCAGATTGTCTGGTCCGATCAATCTGAGCTCTGCTCTAAGACTGGGGAATGGAAGGCAAAGGTGACTTACCCAACCATTGCACCTCCCCATGTTGTGAGCCCAACCCAGTCTCCAGCACAAACCTGAGTAGACTCAGAGCAGCTGTGATGGGTTCTTGGCTGCAATGGCTCCCTAGGGACTCTCTATAACAGCAAAGAATACCCAGCATGCTGTATGCTCCAGCTATGCCCCATCCTCTGGCCACACTCCTAGCATGCTTCTTACACCAGGGACTGTGTGGAAGGTTCTGGGCCTACCCCATTCAGAGATGGTCTGATGCGAAGGCTATTTCCCAGCAGGCAGATCCCTGCCTTTTTGGCCCCTTTGTGCCGTAGGGCCATGGAAGATCAACCCCAACATCTCTAAATGTCTACTCCGCTGCTGCTGATGCTTGACTCTTTAAGGAAATGAATGAAGGGGAAACTTCAACTTTTCCTTACACCCCTGCTCCCCCCAAATCCTTCCTCCACTGCTAACCAAAGTGACATGCTCTTCAGACATTGAAACTAAGACACCTTGCCACATGCCAAGAACCCCTGCACCCCTGGGAGGGCATGAGAGAGCACGGGGTCCCTTCTTCTGCTAGAAGTAGATGGAGAGCTTCCTTGCCTTTCCCTTACTCAGGAAAGCACAGTTCTCCCAAAGCTCCCCTTGTCTCTGATTAATCCTCTCTTTACCAGGCAGAAGAGTGAAGAGGGAGCAGCAAAAGGAGCTGGTGCCTGACTGGCAGTTACTGGGTCTTCTATCCCTTCCCAGCAGTAGGTGGAAAAGCAAAAGCAGCTGTTGGGGGGAAGGGGGGTCGAGGGGGGTGGGGGGAGTGGGAAGAAAGGTGTTCCATCGAGGAGCCCTTTATTTCTCTTCTCTAAAAACACCTCTTTCCCACAGACTCCATCTCCTGTACAGGTGGAATAGGGAAGCGGGGATACCCCTCCTCCACCTCTCCCCCCCCTCTGCAGGAAGAGAGGAAGGAGACATAGCCAACCTCCAGCTCCCCATCTTCTCTGGGAAACAAGACAGCTGAATAATACAGAGATGTTGCATACACTTCTTTTGAAACATCTTAACTTTCTGAAGTGCAGGGGACACTATTTGTGGGAGGAGGAAGAGGCGAAATCACTCTGCTCCCCTCTATGCCACCTGGCACAGAGGGGCAGGGTCCTGGGATGTTTCTGGGGCAGGCCCGGTCCTTGCACTGTGTCAGGGTTGGGTGCAGCCTCACCGCTGAGTCCATACCTGGGGGGGGGGAGGGGGAGGAATTGCTGCACAGTGATCTCCCACCTCTGGGCAGCCAGTGGCCTGTGCTCCCCAATGCCATGCTGGAGCCTCCATATTTGGCAAATAAAATTTGCAGAATTTTTAATTTTTTGGCACATAATGCCCCCAGGAGTAAAATGTCAGGTTAGGTCAACCTGTGCTGCTTCTAACTAGAGCTTGGAAGTACATTGTGGAATTTCAGTCATGGTGTATGAATTAACATAGTATTAAGTGTATTTCACTTGTTTACCTTATGTTTGAGAGTTCAGAGGAAAGTTATATTACTAAATTTGAGTGATCAGATGTAACAACTTCTACAAGCTTCCTTTGGACAAAAAAAGGAATTCAAAGGGTATTTTAAATTTTTGACAAAAATGCTGTTAGACAAGTTTGGAGGTAAAGCTGAAAAGACAGCTGTGCTAATTTTTAAACAAATATTTTAGATTGGTGGTCCAGTCAGAAACCCGAGTCACTGGCGGGCTGAGTATCAAGTTCTTCTTGTTTAGTTTGAGAGAATTAAAAGTTTCAAAAGATATTTAAAACAGAATTGAAGTGATAGTTACATACAAGTGCACAAGAAGTGGCTGCTTTAAAAATAGTACCACTCATGCTAATATTATCCATAACAGTAGCCTTCAGTTTTTATTAGTTATATGTTTGAAAACCTGTGTTAAACAGCCAAACAAATGAATGTGTCAACACACCATTGTAAGACTCAAAGGACAATGGCATAGTCACTCTTAAAAGCAGGGCACCAGTCCTATGTTTAAGTGACACAAGAGCTTTAATAGCATGAAGCATGTTTAATTAATAGGACTTCTAGTTGATCATTAAACTTTTAACAAGTGCCCTTGGTATTGTGAAATTGTTGGAGTATATATCTTGTGTACTACAAAGTGTCAGATCTCTGCAGGCCATGCATAATGTCATGTTAGTAACTCTAAACACAGAAGATTCTACTGTAAAAGCCTGAAGGGCAGCAGGGGGGGGGGGAGGTCTTCTAGTTCTGAATGCTGCCTTTTAATGTCCTTCCAATGTGAGCCTACTGTCTTGAGCTTCCCCGTGAGGGTTCCTGCTCACTTTACCCACCCAAACAAGCCCACAGAAGACATTGTCAACAATGTCAGTGGGACTGCTTGGATGACTAAAATAAGTGGGTTTAGCCCAGAGAAGGCAAATAAATATTTGTGCTAAGACCAAAATCTGCATGTCCTCTGCTAGTATGAGAAACCATTATTAAAATCTTTGCTGATGGTTTGTCTCTCACAATGGAATGAGCACTGGGTCTGTCTGAGGGGTGACAAGTGGAAGACAGTAGTGAATGGTGCTTTCCTTTTTCAATGCAGTTTTGAATGTCACATTTTAGCTTCCTGCCACAGACTGTGTGATTACCTCCCCAAATTCACCTCTAGTGGTAAAGTTACAGGACATGGCCATCACATCATTATGGAGGGATTAACAGCCTTAAACAAAGATTATGCTGCCAAATACATGAAGAGGAGTTCGACCTTATATTCTGTTAAAAACGTTTGAAATTACCTCGAGTCTTTGCTTTTCATTAGCAGGAGTCACAGAAGTTAGGCAGGGTATGAAAACTCTGGATTTTTGGGGTGAAGCGATTTAAATACAGTTAAAAGATGCAGCATATGGGTTCTGCTAGCTCCATCTCTTGTTCTTTATCCCTGATTCTAATGGACACTCATCAACTTTTCTATAGAAAGTGCTCTGTCAACATTTTATGAACTCTCCAGGAGGGAGCCTTCTATATTAAAGGAACAGTCAACCAGTTTATTATTGATATCCATTTGGATAAATCCATCATCTTACCCTGTTAAAGAAGTTAATCTGAGTTTGAAACTAAATTCATATAATAAAATTATTATTTTGAATATAAAAATTGATGAACAAAACTAATGAGGGCAATTTAAACTAATCAGCGTGAAAGGCCATAAAATTCAAGAAAATAATGCCAGCAACATATTCCAGTTTGTTGTCCTAGGACAAATAAATCTATTCATGCATATTCACTTGCTTTCTTCCTGTATAAAATTCCATGAAATATTGTTAAATGAAAAGGTATATTTTGGTAATTTTTAGTAGGTATTAGAGAAAAAAATTGAGATACTTCTGACTATTTGCATAATTTCTAGTCTCTTTCTTAAAATTCCTATAGTAGGAGGTAAATTGCACTGCATAGATGAGGAGGGTTGCATATACAAACACGAGGTACAAGCCCAACTGGGGGAAAAACTGTACCTGCTTTAATTTGCTGCTATTTGGCCACCCAATAACACCTGCCTATGAGCAAGAATAAGGCCTAAAATGGGAACACATAGCATGTTAGGATAATGAAGATCATACCTAAGTTTAACTCCTTAGAAACTCCCATTCTGCTTTCATTTCATTTCTCTACACACTTGCACGGTGGAGGAGAGCAAATTGTGGACTTGAGGGGTGTATCATGAACTCTTCCTGGTACTTAACCTTACCCATCCATAACCTCCCCTTGCACTTGCTCAGGAGCACAGTAACCACATGCACCCTTGGAAGATCAAGACCTACATATCACAGGCTTCTTTCCCAGACTCCTTAACTCCATGTCCATACTATACTTACGCTGTGATACAGCTGGATACTTTGTGTCACAACAGTTCATAAACTTTAAACAAGAGGAACCCTTAGGTGCTAGGACCTTAGCTCAATCAAACCATTGTCCTTTCCTCCTAGTTTTACATAGCAATTTCCTGTCTTATAAAGAGTAATGGAGTGCAAAAATGAATAATAATTTAAAAGAAATACAGAGAAATCTTAGGCCCCAATCCTTCAGTTACCCGTGTTTACACTTTACACATGGTTAGTGCCACTGACCTCATGTGGGAAGTGAAACAGGTGGGTGTGCAGGACCAGGACCAATAATCTGTTAACTGGCAGTGACAGAGAATAATGTAATGTGCAAAAGTGACATTTGTCAGTTTATAACTACAAGCTGAGGTAAGGAAATACAACTCAGAACACTTACAAAGTTGCAACCACCAATCAATCACACAAAAGCAAGATTTCCCATTAAAAGGTAGGTAGCTCTCTGAATGCAACATGGTTTTGTGTGGTCTGTTCAAAGCCACTTTTCTATAAGTTTAGTCAGTCTTCTCTCTCTTACGTGATAGAGATGAAGAAGAGTCATAAGTTTGTGTGTTCTGTGAAAAATAATTCTTCACCGTAAGGTGTACAGGAAAGAGTCCTCAAGGGACAACATCTGGTCATCAATAATGCTAACATTTGCCAGTTCAGGTGTAGTAGGAGACTGTTTCATATGGTGATCAGGGGGTGTTAAATAGGACAATAAATCCTTATAGGAGATTAAATTTGAAACTGTTGAGACAATAATTGGGAGTGCTGAAAGAAAGTCTCCTTAACCTGGGAATTATTGTATTCCATATATCATGTAAGAGTATATTAGTAATGTGAAAAATTCCTATATCTTGACCAGAAAGTAATTTAATACCTAATTAAGATAAGTTAAAAAAAAACAAAACCCATTTTGTTCTACAATACAACAAGGACCCAAAAATACAGGGGCCAGTTTTATCACCGCAGCACCTGAAAGTAGCATTTTATCTGTGGTACATCTTTATTTTTACCACATCATTAATCTGAAAGGTAGTGTTGCTACCATATTTACTGTAGTGGAACTTTTGGTTCTTGTGCCTATGATCAAAGCTAATGCAGGTATGGTTGGGTGTAGTAACCAATTCTTTTTCCTAGTGAGATAAGGTGCTGGGATTTGTTTGTAATCAGTTAAAAGGACAGAATCAAACAGAAGCTTGGCCACAGAGCAAATAAGCAGAGATGGTCTGTCTGTGCATGAGATACACAAATAGGACAAAAGCTATCTGAGGAATTAGTAGATCTCATTTGTTGTTTATTTTCTACGTTCGCTTTAATGGCTGTTTCTGCTGTTCTGTTAATACATTGTGTGATTTATTTCCTAAGCTTCTGGTCTGTTGCTAAGATTTGCAGAAACATGTTTACAGGTTCATGGTTGAAAGGAGTATGTTACACTCTGACTGATGCTGTGCTAGACACTTTGGAACACCAAGTTAAGCCAAAATTTCCTGTACAGTTGAGTGTAAGAGGATGGCCGGAGACATGGATGGGCCAGAGATGCTGTCTGGATATCACAGCCATGTACCAGTTCACAACTGTGGCCTGTTCAGAACTCAAACAAAATATTGTGCAAAAGAAGATATTGTGAACTTTAAAGAAGAATCAGAAAAGATCCCATCACCTGATATTCAGCTGACTGAAGAGCTAGATTCCTTGATACAAACTGCTTTTGAGAAATACAATCTGAAAGACAAATTGTATGATTCCACAAATGACAAAATCACAGGAAAGCAGCCTATGACATTGGACCAGAGTAATTCTAATGGCATTAATGAATTTCCTGAGAGTGAAAAATCCAGTTTAAGGTTTAATGTCCTGCTTTCTCTGCAGCAAGCAGAGACAGAGAATGAGAAGTTAGAAAACTTCTCTATGTTAATCTCAGAGGGTCACAAATCTTCTCAGCCAGCTGTAAGTAAATCTAGCATTCAAACAAAGGATAGTTCATCAGCTGACATGGACATTTTTGCACAAGTATCAGTAAGCTCTAGTCTGCCAGAAATTGATACTGACAATGCTTCAGAAGTCATTAAACCAACAAACTCGGAAGTGGCTTGTAGAAAGCTTGATCAATCACAGAATATTGTTTCAGACCATGGAACTTTGAATTTCTTCCAGGGAGCTGTAGAAGCTGGTACAACAGCTAGTGGAAATTCTAGCTCAAAATGCCTTGAACAACAGGAAGGTGTAACGGCTGTGTGTAGTGGCCAAAAAAGCATTTCTCTCCCTGAAGTGTGTGAATCTCTTGAAGGATCCAGTTTCAAATCGCCACAACTTGCAGATGTTCAGCAGGGATGGAATTTACATTTTTCTCAACCTCCACAGCCTCCTTGGAATCCAATGGCTCCTGTGTTTTATCCCTCAAGTGGAAGTCACAGCTTTGTAATTCCAGTAGCTATCAGTCCGGGACAATGGAGGCCTGTTTCAGACTACAGGATGCATGGCAAAGGAATGCCTTTTCCTCCTCCAGTGGTTTCACATGTCTGGGATAGCAACGCTTCTCCGAAGGTATGGGGAAATCAAGATGGAATCCAAAAAATGAACCTCTCTCAAGTACACCAACCACCTGTTTGTCCGGTGATGAGAAAAAAGCCACATCTTGTAGGTCAAGTACTTGTTCTTCTCAGAGGGGTGCCAGGATCAGGAAAATCTTTTTTGGCAAGGTAGAACATTTATATTATGTGTTTATAAGAGAAATCACTTAACACAGTGGTCTCCAAACTGAGGTCTGCGGAGGAATGTTCGGTGGGAGCTTGGTGGGGCCCAGGCCAGCCCTTACAGGGGGTGGGGAGGGAGCGCCACCCAGGCCTGCTCTGCTCCCAGTTGCAGCCCCTGGCTCGCAGCCCTGACCGGGGCCCTGCACCCTAACTGTTGCCCTGCTCCCAGCTGAGGCCACAGCTACAGCACTGGTTCTGCTCCCGACCATGGCTCCCAGAGTGGTGCGGACAAAAAAGTTTGGGGACTACTGACTTAACAGTATTATTGTAGGATTTATTAACAAGAGAAAGCAACAACAAAAAATAGTTTCCTGATGTTTGCAAATGGCCTAATTTAAGCCCCAACCCCTGCTCAAAGCAGGACCAATCCCGAGACAGATTTTTGCCCCAGATCCCTAAATGGCCCCCTCAAGGATTGAACTCACAAACTTGGGTTTAGCAGGCCAAACCACTGAACTATCCCTCCCCCTTCCACTGGCATAAGCTCCATTATGGAGCTCGCACCAGTGACAGACATTAGAGTAGGCCCCCAATTGCTCTAACCTCCACCAGCAACAGCTGGCCAAGGATCAGGTAGATGCAACTGGCTCAGCTCCCTGCAATTATCGATGTCCACTATGTCTGAGTGCAGCTTGGACAGGATGATGACCTCCTGAGGTCCCTTCCAACCTTGATATTCTATGATTCTATGATTCTATGATTTTCCTCCACTTATGATGTTAAAAGTCTGGGGGTGCAAAAACAAAAAATATTTTCCTTTTCTTAAAACAAACTCACTTCAACTTCGGTTTTATTTAAATCATTTTAAAAAAATCCTAATGGGTGGTAGCGACGAAAGCAGACAAGCTTGTAACCAGTCCTTCCCTGCCTATGCCCCTCTCCTTCTGCTTCTCTCTCCACAGCTGCTTTTCTTCCTCTCCCCCTCTCACGGCCCAGCTGCCTCAGGGACCTAAGCGTCACTGAATCCTTACATGCACTTTTTAGGGAGGAGAGAGAGAGAGAGGGGTGGGGGGGGGAAATGGAGGTTAAATAAAACATTATAATAGCAGGATTCTCTGGTCCGCTACAGTCACTTTGGGCAATGGCTGACAAATAGCCAGTGGAGAATCCTCTCCTTGTAGGGGGATCTCTCAGCTGGCAGAAGTCTGGTGGAAGCAGCCCTGGGCTAACTGCATATCTCCCCGTGTCAGGGAGAGGGGAGGCATGGTGGAGGCATTCTAGATGTAGAGCTTGGACAAGTTGGGGAGCAGAACTCCACCATGGCCGAACTTTCACTGGTGGAAGTTTCCTGAAGTTAGAGCTGCTCTTGTGCATCTCTAACTTGTGTCAGGGCCCAGTGGCTCTGAACCAGTGACCCAAAAGCAACTCCCTGCAGCCGCCTTTCTCTGTTCAGAGTGGAGGATCCAGCCGTAGGAGCTTAAATGGCACGTCAGTTCCTTTTCAATGCATTCACCCACCGGAACTGAAAAACAGTCATTGTCACAAACTTTGTCAAACAGCTGTTGACATGTATTGGCCCCCAATCACAATTGGTAATGCAGGGATACGGAGGTCACCGGGGTGAGGTACACTGAAGTGTGACACTATTGGGGTTTTCTGTTAACATTACTACTGGGTGACAATGTAATTAGTTGTTTTTCTTAAATCCCTGATCCTGCAAGCACCTTTGGGCATGCATAATTTTACAAACATATTTAAAGTGTTTGGTTCAGTCCCATGACACTGATCCTGCAATTTGAGTCCCTCTTAAAAATACCTCCGAAGCTGTCAATTATTGCAGCAAGTGGAGGGGGTGCTTATGCTGGCAGGTAGAGAGGTTGCGTAATAGGCTTGGGGAAAGCACTATGCTAATGTATACAATTTCTTTCCCATTTCCTGCGCCTCAGCTTACCTCTCTGCTGTGGTACAGACCAGAGTTCAGTTTTTTCAGGACTTTGCTATATACTGTATAGAGTTAAATCCCTGTTAGAAGAAAAGTGAAAAAAATCTGTAAAGGAAAATTCTCTGTTACTATCAAGTTCAAATGCAAGATAGAATTATGAATGCTCAGACCTATATATAAACTCCTTTAGGGCTTTTCTCTGTGGAATGGTGTCCAAACCCCCTGTTGGCCAAGCCAGCTCCTTAAAATTGGAAAATGAGTAACAGGCCCCCTGTCTCCTTTGCAACATCAATCTGCAGTTTGCACAGCCTGCAGCAACTCTAGTCTTCTCCTCCTCCAGCGGGTCAAGGGAGCCTGCAGTCTAATCCAGCGAAGCCCCTGGAACACAGTTCTTACAGTATATCCTGCTACTCATTGCACTGCTGAACCCCTGAGCCCACCAGTCAGCTGGGCTTCCATTCCTCCTATTTATAAACTCCTCCCCCTTCCCTTGAATTCCCATTGGTTCCACTCTCAGAGCGTGATCCTGGGTGTGTCCTGCCAGGCTGCTTGCCCACAACAGAAGTCACCACACAGCCAAACATGTTTAGTGCCCAGCACACTCAGGTACACACAGGGCCAGATCCAAAAAGGGACTTTGGTACCACAGCACTCATCTAACTTTTGGGTGCCTAGAAAAATCAAACACCACTGTGATCCACAAAGCCGTGTTAAGTGTCGAGGCTCCCTATATAACCAATGGGAAGAGAGGGGCACCTTAGGCTGCCATTCACAAAGCCAGCATGCTAGGTGGGGAGCTGCCTAAGCTAGCCAATGGGAGACATCAAGGAGAGAGGTGTGTGCTAAGCTCCTAGTCTCCCCATGGAGCCGCACCTAAGTCCAGGTTCCAGGGAGGTGCTTATCTTTGCTAGTGATCCACATACCAGGGGAAAATAGGCATTCAGCTGCCTAAATTGAGTGGTGTGGGGGGGGCCTGATCTGGTAGACATGCTCAGAGGCTGCCTACTAGAGCAGGCCCTCAAGATGAGTTCACACAAAACAAGGAGGAACATAGGCTCCCAAGTTTCAGAGTAGCAGCCGTGTTAGTCTGTATCCGCAAAAAGAACAGGAGTACTTGTGGCACCTTAGAGACTAACAAATTTATTAGAGCATAAGCTTTCGTGGGCTACAACCCACTTCTTCGGATGCATATAGAGTGAAACATATATTGAGGAGATATATATACACACATACAGAGAGCATGAACAGGTGGGAGTTGTCTTACCAACTCTGAGAGGCCAATTAAGTAAGAGAAAAAAAACTTTTGAAGTGATAATCAAGATAGCTCAGTACAGACAGTTTGATAAGAAGCAAGTGTGAAAATACTTATAAGGGGAGATAGATTCAATGTTTGTAATGGCTCAGCCATTCCCAGTCTTTATTTAATCCTGAGTTGATTGTGTCTAGTTTGCATATCAATTCCAGCTCAGCAGTATCTCGTTGGAGTCTGTTTTTGAAGTTTTTCTGTTTTAAGATAGCCACCCGCAGGTCTGTCATAGAATGGCCAGACAGGTTAAAGTGTTCTCCCACTGGTTTTTGAATATTATGATTCCTGATGTCAGATTTGTGTCCATTAATTCTTTTGCGTAGAGACTGTACGGTTTGGCCAATGTACATGGCAGAGGTGCATTGCTGGCACATGATGGCATATATCACATTGGTAGATGTGCAGGTGAACGAGCCCCTGATGGTATGGCTGATGTGATTAGGCCCTATGATGATGTCACTTGAATAGATATGTGGACAGAGTTGGCATCGGGCTTTGTTACAAGGATAGGTTCGTGGGTCAGTGTTTTTGTTCAGTGAAGTGTGGTTGTTGGTGAGTATTTGCTTTAGGTTGGGGGGTTGTCTGTAAGCGAGGACAGGTCTGTCTCCCAAGATCTGTGAGAGTAAAGGATCATCTTTGAGGATAGGTTGTAGATCTCTGATGATGCGCTGGAGAGGTTTTAGTTGGGGGCTGAAGGTGACAGCTAGTGGTGTTCTGTTATTTTCTTTGTTGGCCCTGTCTTGTAGGAGGTGACTTCTGGGTACTCGTCTGGCTCCCAAGTACTTTGTGGATCCCACCCACAGAGTCCCCAAAATAAAAACAAGAAACTGTATCGTCCCCACTTGTTCTCCCCTTATTTATAGCACTTGATGCAGTGGTGCAAGCATGTGGGTTATATCTGCATCCCACGTGCCCTAATTTTTCTTTCTAAATTAATTCATTTTTCATTAGGTCATTTGATAAACTGACTAATTTAAAAAAATGTTTTTACAGAGGGGAATGGTGAAAAATATAGCAGGAGAGAGACTGGATGTCAAATAGGTGAGGATGGACAAGGCTTCCTACAGATGAACCTATTATAGAGACTGATGAGCAGAGGCGGTATCAGGGCGGTGTGCATGGCAACGGCTGTCTCCTACAAGGAGACCCAGTTTTTGGAAGACTAGGAGCAGAGAAAGGTGGGAGGGGGTTGAACAAGTTCTATTTCTGCTCTGCTAAGTAGTGCTGTAGTTCATCTCAGGCAAACGAGATAAGATCATGGTCCTAGAGCTGATTGCTGGTGTCACGGTCCTCCCTTGATAAATTAATTTATGGGCAGCCCCTAAGTTCTGGAGGAAGAACTGCCTGCTGGAGAGGTGGCCATTGCTGACAGAACTGCGTGTCTCTGCTTTTGATCCTTCTCCTAACTGGCTATGGAAGCATGAAACTATGCTTTTTTTTGGAGAAATACTTTGAGTGAAATCCTGGCTCCACTGAAGTCAATGGGAGTTTTGCCATTGACTTCAATGGGGTCAGGAGTTTATCCTTTGTTATTCTGCATAGAGGCTGCCGCTTCCAGCCATCTTCATTTTGGAGGAAATGTTTAATAAAGAAACCAACATGTGTGACATAACATAATCCAAAATACAAACTGATCAGAAAGATCCCAGTAACTAGGGTGTTCCAGAAGACATTAGGGGAATGAATTGGCCTCTCCCCAGAACACAACCGTTAGTCCCAAAACGGAGGCTAGTTGCAAAATGTACATATAATCCCTTGATTTTAAATAGGCAGCAACAACAATAAAAAACTTCCCCAAACCCAGGGGGAATTCCAGAATGCAATATAGTAAGTAGGGCTGTCAAGTGATTAAAAAAACAAACAAAAAACCCAAACAATCTCAATTGTGCAATTAAAAAATTAATCTCAATTAATCACACAATAGTAAAACAATAGAATACCAATTATTATTTAAATATTTTTGGAGGTATTCTACATTTTCAAATATATTGATTTCAATTATAACAGAATACAAAGTGTACAGTGCTCACTTTATATTTATTTTTGATTATAAATATTTGCACTGTAAAAAACAAATGAAATAGTATTTTTCAATTCACCACATACAAGTATTGTAGTGCAATCTCTATCATGAAAGATAATTCTACATTTGTAAATTTATGTACAAAAAATAATTTATTTTTGAATGTAATGTAAAACTTCAGAGCCTACAAGTCCACTCAGTCCTACTTCTTGTTCAGCCAATCGCTAAGAGAAACAAGTTTGTTTACATTTACAGGCGATACTGCTGCCTGCTTCTTATTTACAGTATCACCTGAAAGTGAGAACAGGCGTTCGCATGGCACTTTTGTAGCCGGCGTTGCAAGGTTTTTACGTGCCAGATATGCTAAACATTCGTATGCCCCTTCATGCTTCAACCACCATTCCAGAGGACATGCATCCATGCTGATGATGGGTTCTACTCAATAACAATCCAAAGCAGAGTGGACCGACATGTTCAATTTCATCATTTAAGTCAGATGCCACCAGAAGGTTGATTTTCTTTTTTTGGTGGTTTGGATTCTGTAGTTTCCGTATTGGAGTGTTGCTCTTTTAAGACTTCTGAAAGCATGCTCCACACCTTGTCCCTCTCAGGTTTTGGACGGCACTTCAGATTCTTATATCTTGGGTCGAGTGCTGTAGCTATGTTTAGAAAGCTCACATTGGCACCTTCTTTGCATTTTGTCAAATCTGCTGTGAAAGTGTTCTTAAAACAAACGTGTGCTGGGTCATCATCCTAGACTGCTATAACATGAAATATATGGCAGAATGCATGTAAAACAGAACAAGAGACATACAGTCCTCCCCCAAGGAGTTCAGTCACAAGTTTAATTAACGCATTATTTTTTTCATGAGCATCATCAGCATGGAAGCATGTCCTCTGGAATGGTGGCTGAAGCATGAAGGGGCATACAAATGTTTAGCATATCTGGCACGTAAATACCTTGCAACTCCGGCTACAAATGTGCCATGCAAACGCCTGTTCTCACTTTCAGGTGACATTGTAAATAAGAAGCAGGCAGCAGTATATCCTGTAAATGTAAACAAACTTGTTTCTCTTAGCGATTGGCTGAACAAGTAGTAGGACTGAGTGGGCTTGTAGGCGTCAAAGTTTTACATTGTTTTGTTTTTGAGTGCAGTTATGTAACAAAAAATTCTACATTTGTAAGTTGCACTTTCATGATAAAGAGATTGCACTAGAGTACTTGTATGAGGTGAATTGAAAAATACTATTTCTTTTATCATTTTTACAGTGCAAATATTTGTAATAAAAATAGTGTACAGTGCTCACTTTATATTTTGTATTCTATATTGTAATAGAAATCAATATATTTGAAAATGTAGAAAAAAACAAATATATTTAATGAATTTAAATTGGTATTCTATTGTTTAACAGTGCAATTAATCAGAATTTTCTTTTTTTTAGCTAATCGTGTGAGTTAACTGCGATCAATCGATAGCCCTAGTAGTAAGTCACTGCCTGCCAGAATTAGAATGATAGAACCTAGGAGAAAATGTGGTGGTAGGTTTTCTTGTGCTGATTTTTCCAGCTGGCTTGTTCAGCTTGAATTTGAATCAAGTCTGACTGAGTACATTTCAGGTTTTAGTGGAATATGTCCACAGATACCTCTCTAAAATAGGCAGCTATGAAGGCACCAGTTACTATGCAACCTGCACTATTCCTTCCTCCCATAATGAAAATCTAAACTCTAAGGTTGCATCATATACAATTAAATACAATGGCCCAGATGCCAGCTCCACCAAGGAACATAGGCAGTGTGGTGCTCAGTTTTGTATTACCTAACTTTTAGGAGCCTAGAAAAACAAACAAACAAAAAACCCCACAACCAACAAATCACAGGAACCCTGAGGCACAAAGCCTGAATTAGGCCCCTTGGCTCCTACACAAAGAATGGGGAGAGACAGGTGCTTAAACTGCAATCCAGAAAGCCAGCACGCTAGGCAGGGAGCAGCCTATGCTAGTCAATGGGAGAGAGAGACTGAGGAGAGGGCAGTGTGCTAGCTCTCACAGAGTAAGCTGCGCAAGTCAGAGCTGCACAGAGACACCTAGCTCTGCTAGTGATCCATGAGCTGTGGGGGAAGACAGGCATTTGGCTGCCTCAGTTGCATGTGGTGCCTGAAACAAAACGACTAGCCGGGGCAAGGAGGACTTCCCTTAGAACCTTGAGATTAGGGGCTCAAGTACTCACCCAGGATGTGGGAAATCCCCAGTTCAAGTGCCCCCCCCCCACTGAGTGGGAGACAGGATTTGAACAGGGATCTGCCACCTCTTGGGTGAGTGTCCTAATTACTAGCTATAGAGTCATTCTAACGCTCTCTTTGTCCCACTTAATATTATTCAATTTTTTAATTGAAGGGAAACAACTTCAATAGGAGAGACTGAGGGAGATGAACATCAGAATATTCCATAGCCTATGAGTTAGGGCACTCATGGTAGATCCCTGTTCAAATCTCTTCTACTCTCTGGGTAGAGGCAAGACTTGAACGGGAGGTCTCCCACATCCTGGGTGAGTACCCTAACCATTGATCCTCCCCAGCCCCAGTTGTTTGGTGTGATCTTGCCTGAGGGGCTCAATCTGCTAAGCACCCTCTGAGAATGTCTTCTGGATCAGACCCCACCTAGGACATGGTCACAAACCAGGGAAAATAGGCATTAGGCAGCATCACTCTAAGGTTTGGGTAGGCGATGGGTGCACGGATGCCTAGAATGAGGCTGCAGTGCGCATGCTCAGAGGCCAACATATAGATGCCAAGTGAGTTTAGGTGCCTACTGGGATAGGCAGCAGCCAAGCAGGAGTTACGTGGATCACTCTGGTGCCTACAAATGGACTGGGTGCAATCTACTAAGGCACCTAAAAGTGACAGCTGCTTATGGCCTGCATGGCTGTGTATAGCATTAGATGCATAGGCTGAATCTTTTAGCACCTGTAGAAAGAGACCCTGTTGGGATTTTTTGGTCCACAATATGAAAACATAACAAAGGAATTTTTAGCCATTAGTTAAGAGGCATGCATCGACAAAGACAGAAGCACAAGTGTGTTGCAAAGATGTTTTACCACCACTTCAGATTATTTCCATGTATTGTATTTTACGAGTGTCAGCCACTTTTTTTTAACACACACACACACACACACACACACACACACACACACACGGAAAATAGAACACTATTGCTCAAAAGGGTGACTCCTGATTTCTTCAAGGGCTGCTTTTCAAAAAATTCAAATGGGATGTTGAGAACACTATGTAGAGCTATAAGCACACTGACAAATGAAATAGTTACAGTCGAGCTTGAGCGGTTGCTGACTGGTGAGACAGATAATTTGGGGATTGATCGACATGGGCAACAAGCGTGGTTCAATCTCTGTGTCATGTGGCAAATAAATCTTCATCTTGATTTTGTGCCATAAATGTTGATACTGTAGTTATAAGTCAGTACTTCACATTGCTAGCATAAGTTGCATCTAAAGTGGCTCTAAGCTATTTTATTAATGAGCGTTTGCTTTCCTTCTCCTTGAGTGTAGATAACCACAAATACTACTGCACACAGGCTAACAGATAAGAGGGGAAGCTATGGAGATTTTTAGCTGTGCACACAACTGTTTAACATGATTTATTCCATTTCCTAAGTCCTTTTGGATGAATGTGAATCAACCAATCCTGGCTCCTCCAATGGCTAGCTGGCGAAAGGTGCATTTCACCATAAGATTTCTAGTTCCACAGTGTTTCAGTAGTTGGAGTGGTAGACTGTATTCTAGGGACTGTATCAATAATCCACATTTGGGTGGGGTTTCCTCCTTCCATCCCCATTTTCAGAGGCAACCGTAACCTATTATATGCATTATTTTTAAAAAGTTAAATCTCCTCATAAGCAAGCTGAATCTCCATGTAAAGTCAACTGTGTTCTAATTTTTCATTCTTAAAACATTTTATTCAGGTTTGCTGAATGTTGTGTATTAGCAAAAGAACGTTAAAAGTCAATGCAGTAAAAGAAACACAACCCAAAAACCGTAATGTATTAACTTTTGATGTATACAAAGAAAACTGTGGCTATCATAAGGTGAGTGGAATCCTCTGGATGTAGAAAGCTCCATCCCCTTGGTTCCCTCCAATCTGCTGTTTCCCTGTCTAGCATTAGGAAAAATTTACAAATGCAGCACATCTTAGTAACAACTGGGGGACTTTCAAAGTCAAGCATAGCTAGATTTTCAGGACTACTAAAAAGTGTTGGGAAAGGTATTTCACAGGATGTCTCATTCACTGGTCATGCAAAGATTGTCATTATATTGAATCTCATGCCTTCAAGAAATACAATTGGCCAGGGTCATTCTAGAGTAGCAAAGTCTGGACAATTTACATAAATCTGACCCCATGTTTACAAAGTAGCAATTAAGAGCCAGATTCCATGCTTCTTGCTCACACTGAGTTGACATTTCACACTAAAAATCCTGATGACTTCTTTGGTACTACTCACATGAGTAAGTACTACTCAGCATCAGTGGAGACACAGAATCTAGCCCAGGGGTTCTCACACTGGGAGTCGGGATCCCTCAGGGGGTCACGAGGTTATTACGTGGGGGGGTCATGAGCTGTAAGCCTCCACCCCAAACCCCGCTTTGCCTCCAGTATTTATAATGGTATTAAATATATTTAAAAGTGTTTTTAATTTACAGGGAGGGGGTCACACTCAGAGGCTTGCTATGTGAAAGGGGTCACCAGTACAAAACTTTGAGAACCACTCATCTAGCCCTTAGTGAATGTATATACTCCACTTATCACAAGGCTATCTGATACAAGGCTTGTAGATCTCAGAGCTATATAACAGTAAGTTTTAAAAGCACATTTTAGATATGTTTGTCAAATTTTAGTGTCCTTGAGCAGATACTGATAGCAAGGTCTACTGCCATACAAAGGCTGATATGGCCCTGAACCAGATTTGCCATATAAAACCACCATAGCCCCTGTGCACTCTCTCCTGAACAGGGACTGAAGTATATTAAATTGCTTGCTGTTTTTTACTATTAGACAAGATTCTCAGGGTTGAGACCACTGAATTCACTTCACTTGTGGCTGTTGCATCTGAATACTCTAAACATGTTTTGTCCTTAAATTCTGAGGAAATAAATATTGCGACTAATTCACATTCAGATCTAAATATCACCATCCTCACACTCAGACTGAAAAAAACCCAAGCTTGATTGTGCCACTTAGACTTGCCCACAATAAGGATCAGTGCAGAATATGCCCAAGCTACCACACCATGCTTGTTAGTTGCCACTTACTTTCCCTTGCATGACCGGCTAGTTTGAGTGGCCAATGCACAGGGGGCACAGAGCAATAGCCCTGCCTCTTCGTGCCCCCTTTGATGCACTTGGAACTCCGGGGGAGGAGAGAAATACACCCACCTCTATGGTACATAGAGTGCAGAGGTTGTAATTCTGGCTGATTCTTAGGCAGGCTGCACAACGGGACGGGACAGGTCTCTTACTCAGTCTATCACTGCTGCCATCTTGGCCAACACACCAAGATTTAAACCCAGGCCCTTCAGAGATTAAAACATGAGCTTCTCAGCCTGAGGTAAAAAGCCAAAGCAGCGTAGCTGGGGCTGTTCAGACTCGTATCTTTTGCAGATCAGGCACAGAAGGGGGACATGTAACCTATGCTTATCAGTGGGTTATACAAACAGACTCTGGCCCTAAATGAGTCTGGCCCTAGTAGACCTCACCAGCCTAAGCCAGAAAAGTTAAAACAAACAAACAAACAAACAAACAAAAAAACCCTACTATTCTTCTGAGGAGCCTTATTACGACCAATTTCCGCCTTTCTACCACTAATCCCACAACATCCCTTGCCTCAATATTCGCTCCTGAGAGATTTTACCACATTTCCCATTTACATACAGACATCAGCATTAATATAACGTATCTATACGGAACAGTTGCTATAGAACTGGAGGTGCAAGGGAGGAATTGGAGAAGAGAGAGGCAGAGCCCTCACAGCATGGAATTAAAACCAAAATTCGACAGCCGCCTGGGAGGTTCAGGGCTTCACAACCCTCTGGAGACTAATGGCTTGAGGTTAAGGAAAATGGAGTAAAAACAATGCAAATATTCCATGTTGGATGGAGTAAAGTGTGTCAGGTTCTTGCTTGTGAAGCCTACAAGATAATATCCCAGACCTGGCCTTTGGGTAGACGCTTGGTTGTAGGGTGTGGAAAGGGCTCAAAAACTCTAATACTGATGATAGTTTATATCCACACTAAAATGGGATTTGAAGTTTGTATTTTTACTATTAGCATCCATGTACAGTTCCCTCCAGAAATAATATTTAAGATACGAGAGGATAAGCTTACTAGAGAAGGCTGCCCCCAGGGCCGGTGGAACAATTTGAGAGCTATTGAACCAAACTGTAAACCTTGTATATAATGGAATCCACTTCAAGCCAGGGGGTGCAGCAGCACCCACAGCGCTCCTAGTTCCAGCACCTATGCCTGCCCCATTGGAGTAGGTAGAAATAGTATAGGATCTAACTATGGGGTAGTGCCAAGCCTCCTCTATCCACCCTGAAAATTAGTACTCAGGAAACCTCTCCATCTTTGCCTAAAATGTAATGAAGAATATGAAAATTAGAAGTCTGTAGACCTTGCTTGTGTCATGGACCGATTTAAAAAAAAACATCATTTATCAATAGGGAGGGAGCGAAGGAGGGATGACCCTCTTTTCTATAGGCTCTCCTCCCGTCATGTACTGGGAATCAGGAGATGTCCGTGCAATTGGGGTGGTCCCCTTGGGAGTTTCTGCACAGCTGTGACATGACCAAAAAAGGCCTAATCAGCCAATCGAAACATAGTTTTGGACATTCAGGATTGCCTGATTTTCAATGGTGCTGTGCATTCACAATTAACTTTCAAGTTAGTGAGACTTGTGAGATCTCGGCGTCTTTGAAAATTGGACAATTATAGTCTAGTGCCAGACTCTAATACACATTAAAAATGGATGGGGGGAAAACCAAACCAAAACACTCAGCCCCCATGCCTACTCCACAAATCCAGGCACTGAACTATTTTAATCCAACAAACTAAAAAACCCAATATGCTGTAACTAGCTTCCAGTATATAGTGAAAATAGAGATATTCCTGACCTAAAACCATCTTCCCGTACTTAGGCATTTATTGGATTTTGATGTATGCTCTGTTCTGTCTACACGCCTCACATCAATAGCATTCTTTAAAGAGAATTTAGTGGCAAAAGCATCTGGGTGGGCAGCACTAGCAAACAAAGTCCTCTTTTCACCCACAGAACAGGGAGAGGATAGGCAGTGACAGCACAAGCTTTGCCACACTGCCAATGAGCATCAGCCCTGCTATGCTGGGAACATGTAGCCTGACAGATGCTCAGACTTCTACTCCTCTGGCTGCTCCCCATGAGTCTCTAATAAGGACATGAGCAATGAGCAATTTAAATCCAAATTGATATATTGACAAGACACCAAACCCTAGGGTTAGCTGACCCCTCAGAGTTAGCATACATTCTCCACACAGTTATGAGCAGAGAGTCCTGGTTATTCATGTGAATACAATGACTGACCAATCAATAGTTAAATATCCCTACAGGTCTGTCCATGCTGCATTGCAGTATATCTGATTGAGACTCTCACAAGACTACCCTAATTTTAAAGAGCAATAAACGGTCAAATCCTGGTTGGCACAATTTACTGCCTTAAATTCAGGCTGCCCTATTGCCTGTTTGCCTTCCCGTGACACCTATAGGACAGCCAAGCTATTTCTTATACTCCCCCAATGAATCTCATTTTCCCAGCCTCCTTGGTCATCATGTACTTCCCTCACCACCTTTCACTCCTGGCTTCCTGCAAACATTTCTCCCACATTCAAAGCCACAAAGAATGAACCCCTGGCCTCATTGAAGCTAATTAGGGTTTTATCATTGACTTCAATGGGGCCAGGACTTCACTCAGAGTTATGTTTTCTGCTTTGTACTACGTGTTTGCGGTGCCTAGAGTTTACGCTCTTTGGCAGTTCCCACATCCAATCAGGATGCTACTTTTGGCTGCATCACCACTGCGGTGAGTGGGTGGATGGTAAATCATCAGTGGGGAGGAGGGTGAGAAGGTATTTCCATCTCCACGCCCATTCTGTGGCCTTTCTTCTGAGATTGCCAAAGAAAGTACCAATTATGAGGGCAATATGGACATATTTCTACTGGGAACTGATTGACACAACCAGCTGTGAAACAATTCCAGACCCCATCATTACACCAAAGAACTTAGAGAAGATCAGTGAAATAATTCTTTGGGATACAACCCAAGCTGGACTCATTTTGTGTAAAGCGCATGTGAGAGAGGATCTTTAGGTTCCTCCCAGACTCCTGCTGAGCCCAATTGTTTGTTCCTTTCAGCCCCAGTGACTGGTTTACATTGACCAATGTTTTTAAGGGCATCCCTGAGAGGATGGGGCTGAGAAATTTACTATTTTAAAGAAATGAAATGGGAGATTCTCCTGTAAGTTTCTACTTCCCCCACAGCAGGGGGCCTCAGAGCTGAAGGGCAGTTCTTATGTATAGATCACAACACACATGAGATGGTAATGATTTTCCATCATTGATAACCCAAGCTACATTTGTCCTTAATTTAATGAGTGTTATGAGCGATCCAAATGTTGGCGGGAATATAATATACTAAAACTCATTTTGTGAAGAGTGCCAAGAGCTTCATAATGGTACATCCCCCCCTGAAAAACCTCAACCAAAATAAAACCTTGCTGCACTACAGCTGAGGATTTCCTTGCTCTGACTAACGGGATCAGTGCATACCCCAAGGAGCAACCATTGTCTGGCATTTTCCCCCTCATTCATTTGTATTTGGCCAGTTTCAGTCCCATGGGGCTATCCTCCTGAGAGTCCACTGAACAGGCAAAAAGGTGCCAACTAACAAATGCTTTCCCTTTATAGAATGTTTGTGATGAAAACTGCATGCCTGGAAACATGCTACTAATAGGGGTAGCCAAGCATTGTGGAAGTCAAGGTTTTGTGAACCTAGCAAAATATTTCTGAAGTTGGAAGAGTTCCAAAATTATTTTCAGTTTGTGACTCTTCTTCGCCAACAATTAAAATCCATGGTTTGTTCCCCCTGAAGGCAATCCACTTTTTTCCTAGCTAAGGAAATATTTGAATTACATTTCATGGAGAGAGCAGACACCGCCCTCTCCCCTCCCCCCCAAAAGCTAGAATAGTACAATTCACCATCTGCATAAGGCCTGTGCTAAGTGGCTAATAATCCCTAGCTACATCACAGCAGTGTTGTGAGGTCCAGTTAGTTAACATCTCTAAAGCACTTTGCATATGCAAAGACCTCTACCAGTGCTACATATTATAGAATATCATAGAATAGAATAATAGAATATCAGGGTTGGAAGGGACCTCAGGAGGTCATCTAGTCCAACCCCCTGCTCAAAGCAGGACCAATTCCCAACTAAATCATCCCAGCTGGGCTTTGTCAAGCCGGGCCTTAAAAACTTCTAAGGAAGGAGATTCCACCGCCTCCCTAGATAAGCCATTCCAGTATATATAGCCATGTATCTATTTTCCCCCCAATTGAATTTTTTCTCTACTCTTCTATTCTACAGTCTAAACATATGAACAAAATGCACAGGAGGGTCTTAAATAGAGAATCTTTGTTTACAGGTGGTTTACAATATCTATTTCAGATGGATGTGTATTAGACCTTTCAGGCAGCATAGACTTTCAAGTTATAAAGACAAAGGGACAGTCCTCTGTGGTGTAGGGTATAAAAGCAACAGATAAAGACATTTAATACATGTGGTGCTATAAATTTAGTAAGGATACACTGAACAGAAAGATACATAGTGTTTTGTTTTGTTTTTTAAAGGGGTGGGGGGAGTTAATTACATTGGGCCAGATTTTCATGTTTTTACTCATGTTGGATAACACCATACTGGACAAGTTGTCTAATTGATTTCTATGGGGCTACTGGTGGCCTCAGATACTACTCAAAAGGAGTATGGGTGTTTGGCAAAATTGCCACCCTGACACTCCCTCTCCTGGCTGGTTGTGATACTGAGGCAACTTCTACTTCAGTTTCCCCCACTTTCTTTTAGCCTACTTCAGCCATAGACGTGTCCTGGTCCTCTGGCCAGACCTCTTCACAGAGTCCAGCTCCTTCCAGCACCACAGAGTCCTTTATCAAAGGCCAACAAAAAATGTAAACAAACCAAGTCTTCAGTCCCAGTCACCTCAGTGCCAGCATGCCTCTGTTTCTGCCGCTGCTGCTCCCTGGTTCAATCCCTCCCCTAATCCAGGGGCTGGGACACTCCTCCCCTTACTCAGGATTTCTGGCAGGCTCTTGCTAATCAAGGCCCTCCTCTCAGTCAGGCCACCAGCCCAGGGAAAGCCTAGCTGGTTTCCCCCGAGCTTCTTTTCAGGCAGCTTTTCTCCTCTCCCCAGCTGAGCTCACTCAGCTCTTTATGGAGAAAGAACCCTTCTTTCCCCCACATGGGCTTTATTTCTATTAGTCCTGCCTCCTGGGGCATCCAGGCTGGTTAATTGGCCTCTCAGGCCCATATTAACTCTTTCCCAACCTGTGTGATGTAAACGCCCCATCACAGGGTGCCAGAATCTGGTCGTTCCTAAATCAATAGGGAAATGTAAAGAGCCTTTTAAAGAAGCATTTTCGCTGTTAGACTCTTCTGTAGGGTTTTAAAAACATTCCAATGTAATGGAGTAGGGTTCAAGACAAAACGATTGTTTCATTTTTTGACCCATCAGAAAACACAGCTGAAATTTACTGCTTCTGTGTGCTAAGCGAGAGGGGCTCTAACGTACAGAAATAATTAACTACAGCATAATGCCATCAGTCCTGGATTTGCGTACACACATATAAATGCATTCCCAGAAAGCCATAAGATGCCATTCAAATAATTATTTTAGCAGCGTAGCATTCTATAGTGAGCTGCTCAGCACATGGCAAACTCAACAGATGTCTATAGCCAGTGTTCAGATGTTAGAGAAAGAAAAAGAAAAGCCATTACATTTTTCGGCTGAGCACACTCAAGGGGGCCTGGTATCTTGTCTGTCAACCTGCTGATTAGCTAACGTGACACACAGGCCAGTAAGGTGTAGGAAAAGCAAGATTTTTGTGGCGCGTTGGAGCCTGAGCACCAATTCCAAAGAAATTATACACACCGGCCGTCACTAAATATTTAGCTGAGGCTCTGTCCTGGTCGCACAGCAGCCTGACTGCCCACTGCCATGTGGCAGGCTTTGGGTTGGGAACGAAGCTCGGGATTCCACTGGGCGATTAGAAACTGCCGGTGTCATGGATGTGATGCCCTTGGTGTCCTGGAGGAAGTGATTCATGGGCAGCAGCTGCAGATGAAGGGCTGCTTCCTGCCCTCCCAGCTGGAGGGAAACAATCATGAGAGGGTCCCCACCAGGGAGGGCTGGGCTTCAGAATGAAAAGATGGGTTCTAGCCTATAATCAGACACTGGTGGAGATACGGTGAGAAAACTTCCTTCCCCAGATGGGAAAAAAACTCAAAAAAGCCCTGCTCATGTGATTAAAAGCAAATACTGCTCCTGTAACAAGTGCACAGTACAAAGTGGAGCATTTGAGAATCAGGCCTGCTGGTCTCCTGGAGTGTAATTTGATACCTAGAAGTACTGAGTAAAATCACAGTGAGATTTTTCCCCACCTTAATGTGAAGGATTCCTCCTGCTCCAAAGATGGGGAGGGAGAAAGCGAGGGAGGAAACAGAAAGCAGAGAATGAAGAATGACACCCTTGAGCAATCACATCAAACCCTGGAACAGTGGTTTGTACTGGCAGGGTGCCGGATGAGAAATACAACAGGTTTTGCTGCTTGCCAACACCAGTGGGTAGTACTGTAAGACAAACAGAGACAATGTTTTACAGGGGAAACCTCTCTCTTCTCTATAAAAACAGAGCGGCAATTTATGACAATTTGCAGCACAGCCATCTATTGTGGGGATCTGCTTTGATTCCCAAACTACAAAAAGAGAAGAAAGGGGAACAAAGTGAAATTTCTTGTCCCCCTGAGTGCTGCTTGAACAAATCATGGTGCTTGAAACACTACCTTCTGTTTCATAGGAATTCTGGGTGGTCTACAAAATATTTGGTGGAAGGTATATGTATGGTTAGAAATGGGATGGTAAGACAAGGATTTTATGGACTTGTTTGGAGTTTGGTTATGTAAAATCAAAAGCAAGGATGGTTGTGTTCTGAATCCTCTTTTCTCTCAACCACCAAGTTTGCATGGGTAATGAAGAGAGAATGAAGAGAGGTACGTCTGTTCGAGAGAAAAGATTCCAGTTATGGCCCTGTCTAGTGATAAAAACAACTTTCTAAAACTTACATCCAGCCACTATGTGATTATTTTTGTTTATCTTCCCAGAAAGCAGCCCTTTGATTATAAAAATATAGGTCAAATTGGATGAGTGGGAAAGATATTTTGGTGAATGATGAACATGTAGAAAACATTGTGCAGTTCCTCAAGTTTGATATTCTTTACTAGGTATGCTTTAAAGATATACACTAAATAATTATGAAAGGTCTACTTTGCAAAAATGCAGAATATGCTGAGTTTGAATCCCCCAGCTGCCCAGACACCAAATTTCAACTCTCAATACAAAAATATAACGCGCTCACTAACAGATCTCAGATGCCCAATCTTAGCTACATTGCCATGACTGCTAACCTTGTGATAAACCCCTCCCTCCTCCTTTAATATTAAGTATTTCTCCAAGAATTTGTAATGCCACATGAAATAATGTCAGCTGGTGACTCCCAATAATGCATGATTTCTTGTGTGTCTTACGATTTCCCCTAGAAAGTGTTCAATTAGGCATCTTCTATTCTGCTGTTCATCAGGCCTATCAAGGTTTCTGGTGATGTATGAGGAGTTTCAATTTTTTCTCTTTGTGGCACTGAAAGAATTTGAATTTTATTTTTAAAGAGCTCTCTGCCTATCTACCTACATACATGACCCTCATTGCCATATTATATGAGCGCCACCATTCTTACAATGTCAGATGCTGGGTTTGTTTCTATGCCTGCTGCTGTCCAACGGTATAGCTACACTGTAATTAGACACCTGCAGCTGGCCTAGGGCTGTTTAGTTGCGGTGTAGATGTTTTGGCTGCAGCCTGAGCTGTGGCAGGGTCCTAGAGCCCAGGCTGCAGCATGAGCCCGGACATCTACACTGCAATTAAACTGCTCCATTGCCCGTGCCCCAAGAGATTGAGTCAGCTGGCTGGGGCCAGCCACACGTTTTCAATTGCAGTGTAGACATGCCCCCAAAACAGCATTTTTTCAACTCCCATATTCTTATGTTAGAGTCTGCAGCCCAGTGAAGAGAAAACAGACTCAAACAACCTGTTTGCCAAGAGAGGTTCATATAAACTATAGCTGGGCAAACCATCTTGAAAAAAGAACTCTCTGCACCAGACCTTTCTCTCTAACCTGAATCGAACCCAGATTAAACTTTCCTTTGTCATTCTTCATTTTCTTGCATCTCTGCAGTGCTGGGTGGTGGCTGCACTTTGTAACACAAGTGCTGAAACACTGACATTTTCCAGGAAGATGTGGAAAAATCGTAAGATTTCAAGCCAGGTTTTTTTCAGAATCTGGATGTCTGAATAGTTTTGGATGAGTTTCAGATAAGCAGCCAAACAAACACAAATGTTTAGATTTACTCATCACTAATTTTAACTTGTTCAGGGGCAAGGCTCAGCAAACAGGAGTTGATAAAGTTGATTGATATCTTACTATTATCTTTAAATTAAGGGCCTTCTTCCACTTTAAAGAAGTTGAATTTTGCTGCCATTGATTTGTTAAAGGAGCTGCATACTGTCCTCTGGGATAAAGGCACAGACATTCAGTTTGCATTAGAGAGGCAGTAACGATCAGGCCATTGCAGAAAAAACATAATACAACCTCCTCTGGGGCAGGGATCAGACCCACAAGATACAAGGCAGCCTAAGGCAGATTTTCAAAAGCTGGTCTCAAAACTTGCACCTGAAAATCCAGTATTTAGAAGTTAATTTTACTTTAATTGCACCTGCAAATAATTGCTTGTGTAAAAATAGAGGTTAAGACCAGTAGGAAATTTACCTCTGAAAGAGAAAAGTTTGAGAGCTCTGGGATTTCCTAAAGTGACCAAGGAAACAGAGGTCTGATCCTTATCTCACTTACAAATGTGAATCAGGAGCAATTCCAATGTAGTTAATGGAATTTTACTGATGTAAAACCAGCATAAATAAGAGTGAATCAGGCCCTAGCTCTTTCTGGTCAGTTGATTCTAAAATTAACACTACAGTAATTCAATGTGTACATTCTTTGTGGCTTCAGTAGATAGCATGGCAGTTCCAGCGGAATGATCCTTGGCCCATTCCCTTGATGCATACGCCTTCTCCGAGAGGTTCCAAATATTCTTCCTTTCAAAGGAATGGTTTTACAGAGAGAAAATCTCCATAGTGTTAGTGATTTGTCCTTTCCTTGTTCTACCTAAAGACAGGTCTTAAAAGAGGTCACTTACTGCTCAAGGAGTAGTAGGAGAAAATTCAGATAGCTTGACCCAAGAAAAAGCATAGACCAAAATTCCACAAAATACAAACGTGGGCTGGAGGGTATGTGATGGTACCACAATGTTTACAGAATTAGTAAAGCCACAGCTGGCTTCAGCAAGAAGAAATGGACAATGTTTCTTAACTTCTTTTGTCTAATACTATAGACACGAGGCCATCAGTGGAGCTACCCTGATTTACACTATTTGAGAATCTAGCCTATAGTGTTTCCCCTAGTTGATTGTGAATTAAATCCCAGCTTCACTAGCTGGGCTGAAAGACACCAACGACCAGGGACAGCCTCCTCCTATCATTGTTTTTTAAATCTCAGAAATGCTAGATCAGTTGCAGTCATGACTTTCTGCCTCTTTAGTTTGGACCATTCTGGCTTGTTACAGTTGTCAGGCGGTTGCTTTTTACATTGTACCAGGAACTCTTAATGGACAACCCTCTTTCCCAGGTGACTTGGTGTGTGAGAGGACTATGAAGAAAGGGGAAAGATCACAATGGCAGCCCCACTGCTGCCTTTTTCTCCAGGCTGTGTTTCAGTTCTAGTGGATCTAACTAGCATGGTTGTACAGGACAGGGGCCTTAAACCTTGGGCTCAGTTAAATTGTGCTTGACACAGGGCCAGAGGAGGATATAAAGATACATGTACATCCCCTTTGCATTCCCCTCACTCCAGGGCCCTCAGAGGTCTGTTCAGCTCCCAGTATAGGTTGCAGTAGCCTCTGGCAGCCATCCTAGTGTATGTCAGCTGTTTATAGCGGCAGATCACTTCCAAAGCGTAGCAATACTCCCCCCATGCTGCATTTCCCTGGATCACGTCAAAGCCATGCCCCTCAGGGAGCTATACAACATCTGGCTGTACCAGTGGTATTGCAGCTGGGGCTTCCCTCACAGTGCCGGAAACCTCAGCTGCCCTCTAGAGGCAACTTTCCAGCCCTTTTGCCCCAAAGGAGCGGGTGACAGGGTCTGGCCTAATTTTGTGAATGTTTCCTCTGTTTCGGGTACAGACAGTCCTAGCTTAACAGAATGGCTCCAGCAAGAAGCTGAGGACCCTAAATTCTTATTCCACCTTATCAAGAACTTGATTTACTTTCTATTTGACCATCCAAATTAGTGGAAGTATCATTCAGAACATGCTCTCGCTGCCTTTGTCAGTATTTGCTTTGAGGAGTTTCACTGTCCTAAAGGAAGAAGGCGATTTGGTGTGCAGTATAGGATATTTACCATTATTATTCATTTATAGAGCACATAGGTGTGAGAAAACAAGTTCTTCTAAATTACCATGACTGGAGGGACGAACAGGGATATGATTTGCACATGCAATCCTAACAAGGGATGGAGGATAATAGAGAACAGTCTTTAGTCTTCTCTGTGGTCAAGAGTGTTATGGAGCCTTGGCTCCCGTTGTGGCAGAGAGCCCTGACGATGAATATGGAGACCTACACTGTCCCAGGCCTCGGGAATCTGTTTTTGTTATGTCTCTGGCAGCTCACAATTAATTGCTTTTCTGATAGTGACCAAAAATTGAGACTAGATGTGGACTCCTTGTGCCATCATAAGGAGACATTAGCAGTCCATGTCCAAATATCTGAAGGGAAGCACCAAGAGGATGCTACTAACACCAAGGGACACACTAAGAGGATGCTGCAGACATATTTATCCTCCTGGGTACTGAAGAATCATGTTACTTAGATAGTAACTCTTTGGGGGCGGGGAGGGTCTTTTGGTTCTGTGCTTGTTCAGTGTCTAGCATGATGGAGTCTTGGTTCATGACTAAGACTCCAAGTTGTTACAGAAATACAAATAATAATGTGCATTTTATTTTCTATTCTATCAGCATTCGTTTCCTATGTGTATTTGTTTAGTTGTAAAATAATGGTCATCGTAAATGCCATAGAAACCTGGTTTGACGTTCTGCATACCTGTCAGTAGGCTGGGAGAGTGAAAGCACTTTAAAAATCACATGAGCAAGCATTGTGTCCTAGATCTGAGGCAAGTAATGCAAGTGCATGTCCGTGGGATTTCCTGTGACCCTCCTGAAAAACTGAAAGTGACAAAGAGTTTCATGTCTTGTCAATGACACCGAGAGCATGACCATCCTCCTCTTCTTCATATAGCTGAGCCCTCAAGGTTGTAGAGGTTGAGAATGGTGCGCTTGTCCAGGTGGTGTTTAAATGGATGTCAGCCATTCTGGGTAAGTAAGCTTGGCATTGTCATCCAACGGCACATCTCTTTCTGTATTTTCCCTCGAGGGTGAAAGCACTCTCAGGGTAACCTGGAAGACAACAGTAGGTTTGTGAAGTTTGAGCAGTTTGTGACTTAGGAAGGAGGCTGTCAGGCAATCATTAATAGGAAACAAATGCCCTCCTGGCACCCCCTTATGGTCACCCTGCAAGTGACCCCTTCCCTCAGTGTTCCTTTTGAGTACATCTACATGGCAATTAAACATCCATAGCTGACCTGGGTCAGATCACTTGGGCTCAGGCTGCAAAATTTCTGTGTAGATGTTTGGGCTCGGTCTGGAGCCTGGGTTCTGGGACCCCATGAGGGGGAGGGCTCCAGAAAATGTCTGCACAGCAATTTTTAGCTCCGCAGCCTGAGCCTTGAGACCCAAGTCAACTGACCCAGGTCAGCCACGGCCGCGCCGTTGGCCTTTTATTCCAGTGTAGATGTACCCGCTGAGTGCCCAGTAACTCCATACAAGCTTAGGAGGGGCAGAGCCTCCTAAAATGCCCTAGTTCTCAACACTTAAAACATTTTGGCTGGCCTTTCCACCACCCTAGGAGCATCTCTTCCCCAAGTCCACTCTGAGCACTCCCACTGCCAACCAGGACACCCCACTCCCTTTTGTCCAAGCTTCCCACATTAAAACACTGTAAGTCCTTCCTCACCTGCTGGCATCAGTGATCTCTCTGCCAATGCTGCTGGGCCCACTGTGCCTGCCACCTGCTGCTGCTCCTGCAGAAGGATTGTCTACAGCTACTGTAGCTGCTCAGCCAGTACACAAACAGTCTCCTCCACTCCCTGCATCCCAGGTATCCACTTTCCCTCCGTGACATGAGGGGGTCTGCGGGATCCTGCTAATTACACCAATTGTCATGGGGTGGCCACCATCTAATCATGCCTTTATGGCGGGGGTGCTTATGCAGTGCCTCATCCCTGTTTTACCCTTCTTCAGAGCTCCTTAAACAAACCTTGCACAGTCTCTCTCATTCAATCACAGTCCTTCTTGGGGTCTGGTTTCTTTCTTTCTTTAACCTGGGCACAGCCTCTTCTCCCTGAAGTACTCTTGCAGCTGGGTCTTCTTCTCTAGCTCCAACACCCTTCTTCAGGGTCCAATGCAGGAGACCCTCGTTCCCTACAGCTTCACTCTACAGTTCCCCTTCTAGCTCTGCTCTGACTGAGCTCCCCCTGATACTTTATAGCCCAGGTGCAGCCCTGACCCCTTAACTGGCTCAACTGGGAGCACTGCTCTGACACAGGGGTGCTGGGCCTATTTCAACCCTGTGACACTAATAGTATGACAGTGGCTGTCCCTGGTTAACAATGTGCACATTCCTTTACCATATGAAGATCATGTACACTTACGTGCATGGATCATAGGCACTTATATGGGTATTGAAGTGAGGGAATCCAATACCACTGGAAAGTCTGTCATTGACTTCCATGGGCATTGGATCAGGTCCTGAATTTGTAACGCTCACACACTTCTACAGATGTGGTCCTATGCTGTATAGCAGAAGTTTTCCAACTCTCGTTCACGGACCACAGGAGGTCCATAAGAACTTGCTGGAGGCTAGAGGCAAGCTGCCTTGTCTCATAGTGCTGGTTCCCTCTTATTTCTAGCTGCTGAATTATATTAAACACTTTTCTAATGTTACTTTTCCACATAAGCAATTTCTGTACTTGTCTTAGGGATGTAATTTGTCCATGAATTTGAGAGGAAGTGGCAATAGGAGCAGTTTTCATTAGACAATCTCTCTATTAAAATGTAGTGCACACCATGGACAAAACTGAGAACCCCAGTAATACTGCATGCAGTCCTAAGGGAATGAGTACAGTCATCTGCTAAAGGATTTTATTTGCTCAAACGATGTCTTCTGCAAGACAGGCCTTTTGAACTGACTTTTGGGTTGCAGCATGTTGAAAGTGACTTGATACCTTAGTGCACATAATGTCAGCCTAAAGGCTTGTCTAGATGAACAGTTAGCTAATGCGCTTCGAGTAGTCCCGTTTCAAAGAGGTATAGATCCAAGTGCTCTACCACAGTGTTAACGCACGGTGGCAGGGTGCATACAGAGAGTTAATCCACAGCAGGATAGTTTCGTACTCAGCTTGCCATGAACTAATTGTTCATGTAGACAAGCCCTAAGTGATGAACACACATATAGGCATTCAGGAGCACCAGCATGTGCATATTATGGAGAAGATTCATATCCAGGAATGCCAAAATGGTTGTCTATGTGCAGCTCCTTTGCCTGGGAATAAGAGCGCATGCCATCACTATTTTTGATCAGAGCTGGACTGACTTTGAAAATCAGTTGAAATGAAGAAGAAAGTAGGAACTCTGCTGTTTCTTACGAAAATGAAACTGACCCCAGTATGATTATTCCTGCTTAATCTTCCCTAGCAATATAGAAAAGATAAATCTACCTACTTAGCTAGATATTTTAGGGTTTGGTACTGCTGCCCATCATATAGTATCTGAGCACCTTCCATGTAAAATTGATAACAATTGCAGGGTCCCTAGTGGATTTCATGGAATCTGCGGCACTTCCTGTTTGGGGTAAAGCCTTTGTTTTGGGTAGGAATTTTAGTTTTGATTTTTTTTAGATTTCATTAACTTACTTCTGAAAAATATCTATGAATTGCAGATGTTGTGTCCAGACAGTATTCTGCATTTCCCAAAGAAACTGTATATTTTTTTTTAAAAGTTGATTTTTCTGAAAAAAACCCACTGCTCAAACAAAAGACAAAGCAATAGGAACAAAGAAGGTCTAATGGCATTAGATAATTATTGCCTCAACTCAATATGCATATTAACTACTTCAGAGAAGATTGCTGCTACTGAGTCTCACTCTTCCTTGTCTCCCTAGGGCCACTGGATCACTTAGGACATAGCTCTTTAGTAGGGTGACCAGACAGCAAATGTGAAAAATCGGGACGGGGGTGGGGGGTAATAGGAGCTTATATAAGAAAAAGACTCAAAAATCGGGACTGTCCCGATAAAATCGGGACATCTGGTCACCCTACTCTTTAGGGGCCATGACGTTGTGGCAGCCCATTATTTCTTAAGTGGCAACACTCCTCCCCCCCCACCAATTCAGCCCCTCCTGGTGGTGGTTCTGATCAGATTGCACTACGGGGAATGAGTCAAGCAAGCCTAAATGAAAAAGATCCACTGCACATCCAGGAAGATACTGTTTACTGTGTTACATGGGCTTGGGGGTAGAAAAAGGATGCAGGGAGCCCCACAGTCACGCCTGAGTAGCAAAAGACCATGATTCTAGCCTAGCATTCACCTGAGTGGCTGGGGCAATGGCTAATGGTCTACTAGTAGAAGTGGTCTTCTGGCTTGGGGGAATGCTTAGGTATTGACCCTCCTGCACATATGCTGCCTTCTTCAGCAACAGATTCCTAGGGGCTGGGCAGCACACACTCTTCCTTTTTAAAGGAACAGTGAGGTATGCTAGAAAGCACATTTCTCCTCATCTGCCTGACTTCCCTGTGCAGCAGGGTGGCTACAGAGGCTTCCATGTGGCATCCTCCCCCCTCCATTTTGCCTGGCTCAGTCCACTGTAGTAAGGACAGTTTTGGCCTAAACCACTTGGGCTAATAGCTTTGTTTATTGCTGTTGTAAATGTTTAATCTAGATTTTCTCTCCCAACTAGAGATGTAATACCTAATTTGAACTGGGTCATACAGGACAGAGGTGAGAACAAGAAGTTAAGAACTTGTTTAATTAGCATCCTGCAGTTCTGTTTACTTTGGTGAAACGATACTGAGCTCCTCTTGGGCTACAGTTGTTTAGTATGTAATGCAAGCAATATGTTTAATAATAAACATTTTGGCCCAGATCCTGGGCTGAGGAGTGCTCAGGTTAGCTCAAGGAAGGAGGTACAAAGACAGTTTTAAGCCATCTTTGGTCTCCATCCAGGTACCAGGGCCAGAGCCAACTAAGGGAAGATGCTGTGAGGGAGGAGTAGGGCCAAGAAACACTTGTGTGGCGGTGCTCTTAGCCCCCTACCTTGCTTCACAATGCCCAGGGCAGCTATTGCTTCAGGCTGTCAGCAGACTCAGGTTGGCGACACTGCATTAATTGGTTCACATTTTCAAGCTTTTCTTCACAAGCATGAAGGCTAAAACATACTTTTTTAAATGAAAGCCAATCATCTGAGCCCAGATGCTGGAGGCCTGGGCATAGTTATATAATGCCTATACCTTAATTTGGCCTAATCCTGCCATAAGCCATCTCTTGTGTCCTAAACCCTAGCGACCTCAATGGGCTTCTCATGGGATTAAAAGTTGTAAGATCTGGCCCCAAATGATGTACCTGGGTACAACCTGCTGTGCTTCATGAAATGGGCACAGTGAGCACCTCTCTTTCTGGGTTAAAGTGACCAACAATAAGCAGATTTTTAGTTCTGCAATTATAAGAGGGTACTTTGAGCATGGAGGATCAGATGCCAATCTGAAACTGGGAGAGGCCAAAGGGTAGCCCTGCAGAACAGATAAGGACTATGGCGTGGCATAGGCCAGCCCTTATCACTATTTTCTTTAACATGTGTGGCCATAGGTACTGCACATCCCCACATGCAATAATGTCTTCTGCTCAGATCAAGTTGGAGTACCGCACGTTGGGACCTCTAGCCGCAGTGTGTCATGCTTCCATATTGAAATGAGAGTGGCTGCAATCTGCTCCATTTCTTGCAAATTAGATATTGTCCCTGCGTCCTCACGTGTTGTCAATGTGGCTTCAGTGGAGTAACACTTGGGAACCCCTATCTTACTCCCTCTTTTTGTTTATGTGTAGATAATACACTTCACCTAATGCAGTTTGGTCAAAATTTACTACCCTCAGAGTAGTTCAGCTATACAGAACTCTCCTGGGCTGCTTATGAATTAGAGCAGTCAATCCACTGATTTCAGTGGGACTTTTTATATGGGTTTATAAAGCAAGGAGGATGTGACCCTAGATCTTGGGTTGCATCTTATATTCATTACTCATATCGGGCCAGATCCTACTACTATAAATGAATGGGAAATTGTAAATAAGAAGCTCAAACAAGCCTTTTCCTCCTACATTCAGTTGTTTTCAGAAGTAAAGATGAGTCAAAATAAAAACACTCCTGGAAGCACTCATAACATTTGATGAGCTAAAAAGTCTAGCCTAGCAATTTTGTTACTTCTGGTACCTCAGAGCCTCTACGCTTAATGCTGACTGTAAAGAAATTATTCTGAGTAATAATGTAAGGCTTAGAATAATTTCTCATTACATTGTTTGCGGTTATTGCTGCAGTCCTGCTATTTAACATTGTTCTAAATACATTTTTGTTTGTTGTGGCTTTGTGTGTTATGCTTTGCCATAGACTTAGACACAGAACAAGTACACACCTTCAGTTTGGAAGACTTGTACATTTTAGATTAATAGAAACAAAGAATGAGAGGGGAAAAGTAAAATAAAGTCCTGATCCTACATTCTGAACCATGTGGGTGGACCCCTGTTCCTATGAGGGGACCCATTGACTTCAGTGGGACTCTACCTGGTTATAAAGGTGCTTCCTCTGCAAATTCAATTGCAGGATCAGGGTTAAAGTTTCCAGTCTTGTAAATGCTTACACCTGGACATAGTACTTATTAGCAGAATTAGCTGCATGGGGGCATAGACATTGAAATCAGTGTGATTACTCACAGCAGTAAGCACTTGGTCCGGCAGTAAGCATTTACAGCATCCAGCTGATAATGACTCCATGACTGGAGCACAGAGTGTCTATGACTCATGCTACAACTGCTGCCATATTGAATTAACCCACAGGGAGTACCTCTGCAGACAGGGTTACGGCTGCAGTTTTCTCTTATCGGTGCAGTACATAGAAAATAGCCTTACAGTTAGTTATATGCCAGTAACTTCATATGTGCTATGATCTGCATTTGAGCAAGTTAATAGCACTGGGACTTTGTTCAAATATGTTTTAGTTTCCTCATGTAAGTGCTTTAGACATAAGTAAAATTTAAATATGCTAATTCTTTCCCAATCATTTGTTTAAAAACACACTTTCACTTAAGGTAGGTCATGTCCCCAATATGTAAATAAGTCTATTGGGCTTCATTCTGCATCCTGTTACACTGACAAAAAACCCAGTGTGACTGCATATGTATTGGCTGATTTACTTTGGTGCAAAGCTGGAATAATAACATGGTGAATCAATGTGATCCAAGTATGTAAATAAATCATACGAATATATACGATTAAACTCTGAATAAAGTCACTATCTTGTTTTTGAGGTGACGAGAATTAAAAAAAATAATCAATTTTTCTACAAATTCTTCTTAAAATTCTCCAGCTAGACTGTGCCTGTTGTGTGCAGCATTATGTTTGCCTTCCTCTGCAGCTAATTGGTGACTGTGCTTTAGGAGTGAAATTCCCTTTCATAGTAGGGAAAAAAACCCAAATGCAGTGTAAGCATTGTGGTTCCAAAGCACAAATGGACTCCATAGTTACTCCACGTGACTCCACATAGGCCAGGGTGTGTTGGGGTAGGCTGAGGGAATGATGGGGTGGGGTCAGGGAGTTCTGTGGTTTTGTGAATCTAGTGGTCAAAGACCACACGTAGGGTGGTATACAGGAGTTCTGGTCCCTAGTCTAGCCAATGGGCTGGAGAAACAATGGCGGAGAGGCAGAGGAGTTACTCTTCACTCTGTTTGTGGGTTGGCAGATGGTTTCCATCCCCTAACTCTCATGTAGTTCCCATGCACTAAGCCTGTTTACTTGGTCTTTGAACAGAGAGAGGTAGTGTCTTTCACACTCAGTATCTGTTTGTTCTGGCTCTGAACAGCCTGGTGCGTACCTTCGTTTCAGATTACACAAGAATGTTTAAGGCCAGGAGACGACCATATGGGCTACCAAAGACTGTTCTAACAATGTCTTAAAAACAATCAGCCACTTTTCCATCAGCCAAATCTAATTAACCGCAGCACTTCTCTGCCCAATCTGGCTTGAAAAAATGTGTCCAGCTCTCCCTTGACTTGGTTTGTGTACACTCCTTATCTACTGCTAACTTTAAACATTTGTTCTGTAGTACAACCAGTTTTTGTAAATAGATATTCTGTCTGCATAACTTACCGTGTATGCTATTAAGGCAGTGGGCGTCAGGTTATGACCTCTTGTTTACATATTAGTTGCTGTCTTAAACAGCTTACTGGCACCAATCTGTTCCTCCCCCTCCCCCCGCACGACTTGTTTACCTCTTACAATCCCTGATTTAGTCTCTTTTTCTCTAAACCGCAGAGGCCATCTTGAGCTAATCTTATTTCATAATTGACACCAGCAGCCTGCTTCCAGCACAATGGCCTCACCCTGGCTTCCACTAGCCTGGTTACTCCTTGCACGGTGACACCAACAGCCATTCCCGTCTCCCCAAAACCATCTCCCCTGCAGCGTCCAGTCCCTCTCATTGAACCCTCACAGACATTCAGTTCACTGTCTCCGAAGAGACAGTATGCACATTAGCCTGATAGTTTAGCTCAAGACCCAGACTTTAATCTTATGCACAGCAATGAGATGACTTTTGTAATAAAACAAGAGTAGGTTTATTAACAAAGAACAGATATTTAAGTGATAATAAGTAAGAACAGAAGACACAGATATGGTTACAAGTAAAACAAAACAAATACCCTTCCTAGTGACCCAAACTTAATTTTAGCAAGTTACAATCTTGTTCTAAGCAGGTTTCTCACCTATAGTCAATTTCCAGAGACTTTTAACTCCCTTGGTTGTAAGGATCGACTTTTCTCAGAGTTCAAGAGCTCTGGCCCCTTGTTCCTGTCAGTAATGGATAACAAAATGGCTTTTTGACCCTACTTATATCTTCCCAAAGTTCATTGACCTTGTCTCAAGAGGCAGGAAGGCTTCCTAGGGATGCAGTCTCCATCCCCCATTGTGATTAAGTGGTCATTTTACCCCACTTGCTTGCCTGATGGCTTTGTTTACCTTACATGTAAATGTGCTTTTCATTATCTTTAGTCTCACCTTGCTTAATTTACATTGGCGACACAGTCAAACTGGTGAAACAACATTCCTTTGTCTAGGACAGGCTGGGCTTAGGCAATGCCTGCCAAACACATTTGAGGAACATATTGCCAGTACACAGCTATAATTCTTTATACACTGCTTGTACATACATCACACAAGATTATTAATAACCAGCGTGTTACCAGTTTGCATATGACACCTTAAACAATACCTTTTAAATACAAATTGTGACACGAGCAAGTTGGGGCAATGAGTGTGTGAGACCAGATGAGAGTTATGGAATGGTGTGCATGTGACAGGGGCCCTGCATACTGAGCTGGGTGATCCCTGTTGGTCCCGTACGGGGTTGGTACACCCCGTTACCCTAGTCATCGGGACTCCCTGTTAAGTGGGTGATTACTGCCAAGTGGGTTCCGGTCCCCTGACAGGGTCACATAAATGAATAGTCTGTAGCCCTTGGGCGGGGCAAAAACAAACAGTCTGGAGCCCTGCAGCCTCCTGGCTGGGGCAAACAGTAGCATTTGGGGTATGGTAGGGGTTCCCAGCCCTGTCCTCTCCACTGGGTTCTGACCCAGGGCCCTATGAAGCCAGAGAACTCCCCGTCAGGGTCTCAGGTATCCACTTCTACTATCTCCCCTGGGTCCTTCCTACCACTAAGTGTGTCCTGGGCGTCTCCTCAGCTGGCGGCTCGGCTTTCCCATCAGTGTCTGCAGTCAGCGAGTTGTCCACGGCGTAGTCTGAGTCTACCGGCTCTACCGCCTGGAGCGTCGCAGGTACTTCTGCAGGAACCCGCAGTACATGTCCTGCTCCCTCCGCTGACCACCCCAACTGAGCTGGGATGCCTCCTTTTATCTGGCTCTTCCACTTGGCGTATGTGGAGCAGAGGAAGGGGTGTGTGGCCTCCTGGGCCATTGGCCCCGTGCAGGGTTGGTACACCTCATCACAGTGCCCTCTGCCAGTTGGCATTGAGGGACTCCCTGGGTCACACAAACCACTCCCAGGCCACAGTCACTCATATGAAGAGCTATTGAACATTTTCCCTCCCTACGTCACTGCCTGTTCTGCCTGTATGGGACGACTGGCCCCATAGGCGTCTTTAGTCAGGTGCTACAGCCAACAAAAGCAAGCCCTCACTGGTGGCATTTCACCAAGAACAAAGGTAGGTAAAGGCAATACATAAGCATCATGTTTCTTAATTTCTAAAAAGAGTTTGAATGCTGTGCCACAGAGAGAGCTGATGTGTAAAGTCAGGGAGCAGAGGAAAAGGGGACGAACTGCTGAAATGGATTACAAATGTCTTAGGAATGAGAAAGTATCAGTAAAAATAAATACAGTATCTGAAGGCACGATACAAGTCAGGTGCCACATATCAATATTTGGACCACTTTGTTTACCTTGAGTATGAGTAACTGGATGAGGCAAGACAGTAAGGGGAAAATCCTGGTCTGCCTTGGGCAGGGTAGGGGCATAAGGCTGCAGAGAGCTTCTCTCACCTTCCTCCTATCTGCTCCAGTCTATCCACACGGGATACAGATCTAGCACGCCAATGAATGTTACAGTGAGGACCTGGCTAATGCTACCATGGAACCCAAGATGCTTGGGGGTTGGCCATGCCCTGGTCCTCTGGGGTGCATGCCACCATCAGCTGCGGGCACTGGGAGGCCAGGAAAGCCTCAATGGAGCAGCATTAAGGAGTCTTGTGGGCCTATTGCCTCCAACCCATCATGGTCTGTGCAGTAGAGGCCAAATGGCTCAGGGATCTTTTGCTCCAGCTCCAGCTCCTAGCTTGCCTCAGACTCTTAGGGTATGTCTACACCACAATAACCCCCTCCCCCCCCCACCCAGCACTGAGTCTCAGAGCCCAGGTCAGCTGGCTCGAGCTCACAGGGCTCAGGCAATGGGGCTATACAATTGTGTGGTAGACTTTTGGACTCAGGCTGAAGCCCAGGCTCTGAGACCCTCCCGCCACTTGTGGGGTTTCACTGCCCGGGCTCCAGCCCAAGCCCGAACATCTACACTGCTGTTTTATAGCCCTGCAGCCTGAGCTCCATGAGCCAGAATCAGCTGACCCAGGCCCGCCGCAGCCAAGCCACAGGTCTTTTATTGCAGTGTAGACATAACCATTAGGACTGAATTTTACCCAATAATTTCAAAAGTAGCTAACCTGACTGATGATTCTAACACACAATCGGTCAATAGCTCTGAAGGACAGAGCAGAATGTGTTTCAAATTATTTGGTGAAATTAAATTTATAAGTTAGAAAATGTCTCATATAATTTATTGTATAAAAGTGTACTATGAGAAAGCCCAGGCACCCAAAATAATCAGAAGCTATAGGCGATGAAGAACTCAGAATCCCAGTACAGAACAGGGATCAGCAAAAAGACTTAGGGGTGACGGTGGTTAATACACTTAAGCCATCTGCTCAGTGTTTATAAGCAGTAAAAGGCAAACAAGATCTTGGAATGCATTATCCCCCAGCAATAAATACAAGTACAATTCTAGTTAAGGGTTTACCAGGATAGCATCCCGATCACAAACCTTGGTTTGAAAGGGTATAACTTCTTTGAAAAGGGATATTTAAAAGGGTGAATTTGGTTCATGATGAAACCTGGCATTAAATAAATATTTTTTTAAAATGTACATTTGTTTAAAAGTGCATTTTAGGGATTTTTCAAGTACAAAACAGGAAAAATACAGAGTTACATGGGCACGGATTTGGGGTAGATATCAATGCTTATTGATGGAGTTAAATGTTAACCAGGAGAATCCATCCAACATTGTAAAGTGATACAGAAAGCTATGTAGAGGGATTAATATCTATCATGTATTGTGAAAGTATTATAAGACTTACATTTATCTGGTTTGGGGATGCCCCATAGATATTAGAGTCTTCATTTGCCATGAATGGAAGCCAGACAGATCAGTTTGGTGTAAGTTACAGCAGGGCAAACACTATTAATACAGTACTTGTATTATGGTAGTAACTAGAGGCCCCAGCTGAGATCAGGACCTTATTGTGCTCAGCACTATACAGATACATGGTCAGAGATAGCTCGGGTTCTGCAGAGGTTACATTCTAAATAGAGAAAATAGACAAAGGACGTATTATCCCAATTTTACAGATAAGGAAGTGAAGCACAGATAGATTAATTGACTTGCACAAGGCCGCACAGCAGATATGTGCCAGAAACTGGGAACTGACCCTATGTATCATGAGTTCTAAACCACCAGACATTCCTTCCTCTCAAACCAAAGTTCAGCTGGGTTCAGATTTGTTCTGTGTTGTCTATTTGCTTGCTTTTTTTCCATTCAGGTGACAAAGTCAGGTTGGAAATTTTCAGTATAAACTAATTGCTCATGGTATTTCAAAATACGAGCAAGACAACTATGATACTGAGATTTTAAAATTAGTGTCTGCAGATGCACATTTGTTCGTTTTCAACAATTTTTTTCTTAGTCATTTGGTATTATGGACCCATAATACCCCTTCACAGCAGATACCTCCTCAGCGTTTGAAAATGCAGAAGTGAGTTACAGAGTTTTGCCATTGATTTCAATAGTACCCAGGATTTCACCCTTCATTTGCATAGACATTACAGGTTGCAGCAGCTTCCAGTTTTAAGTATAGTTAGAGAATAATCCTCAACCCGACAGAATATTTCGCATGCAGTAAACTTGAATCAATTTGACTACCTCTTTTGACTAATAACATTAAAGCATCCAAATCTACGTTAAATAATAATTGTAGGTCTAACTTAAACATGATAAAATACATTTTAGCATTAAAGCTGAAAAAGTCATTTTCAAACATTAGGGCCAATCATGGTTTTGTGGTGAAGATCTGGACTGGGATACATGAGATTAGAGTTCTGTGCTAAGATTTGCCACAGATTTACTCTGTGTCTTGGGGCAACTCAATGTATCTCTCTGTGCCTCAGTTTGCCCATCTGTAAAATGGGAATAGCAGTATTTCCTTACATCACCGAGGTATTCTGAGGAGAAATTCATTAATATTTGTGAGGTGCTTAAATATAGCCATGAGCAGAACCATATAAAGGTCAATAAAATAAATAAGTACACTGATCACTAGATGATAGAGACAGTCACTTGTTGGTTAGAAGAGAAGTGGGAGCTGGGACTCCTGATTCATTGAAGTCAATGGGAGTTTCTTCATTGACTTAACTGGGGCAAGGATTTCACCCCTGGAATTCTATTCATAATTCTTCCCCCAATTTACTGTGTAACCTTGGTCAAGTCGCATGAATCTGAGTCTGAAGCCTCTATTCATGTGAGTAGTTATATTATCTTGAATGGATTTATTCAGATGAGTGTACGCTGTGGAATCAGGACCTTAATTTCTGTGTGCTTTAGTTTACCTATCTATAAAATGGGGATACTACTACTTAGCTCTCTTGGGGGGACCCACTTCTGAGGCTTAACTAAATGTTTGTAAAGTGCTTTGAGATGCTTGTGTGACAGGTACAAGTGCAAAATATTATTATAGAACAAAGGAAGATTTACATTTTATAGACTAACTCTTAGGATGGTGAGGAGTTTATGATTATTCTCTTTTGTATTTAATAACTGTCACAGGGGCTTGGTCTGTCTAGCAGGGGGTGCCCCTGTTTGCCCAGTGAGGGGGTTGATACACCCCATCAAGATTCCCTGAGGAGTCAAGCGATCACAGTCAGGAATTCCAGACCCCTGGGTGGGGTGGGGCAAACAAGCAGTCTCCTGAGCCTCCTGCCTGGGGCAAACAATAGCAGTTTGGGGGCTCTGACCCTCTGGGTAGGGCAGAGCAACAAGCAATTTATATCAAGAGTCCCTGGCAGCCATGCCTAATGGCTCATGCAGAGGGGAGTCAGGGTAAAGGAACCTGGCCCACCCTACTTCACTGGGTTCGAACCCATGGCTCTGTGAAACCGATAAATTCCCTATGAAGGGTTAAAGCCTCCGTCCTAACACAGTCTCTGGGCCTCTTCTTACCATAAAGTCCATCTCAGGCATCCCCTTGGCTGGCAGAGGCTTGGCATCCCCATCAGTCTCCATGGTCAGCTGGTGCTCTGCAGCATAGTCCGGGTCCATGACCACAACAGTCTGGAGAGTCGATGGTTCCTCTGCAGGAGCCTGCAGCACACATCCCTCCTCCTCAGCCAGCCCCAACTGAACTGGGCTGCCTCCTTTTATCTCTCCCCTCCACCTAGAGCATGTGCAACAGGGGCGAGGGGGTGTGGTCTCCTGGGCCCCTCAGTGATTGGTGAGCCCCCATTGGCCCAGAGTGGGGTTGATACACCCCATGACACTAACCAACTCTGTGAAGAACTGTAAATACTCTTTGTATTTACTACCCCTGTGAAGAACTGTAACTAAAATAAATTATAAATGATTTCTTGGAAGTATAAGTTTGAAAATTAGATGGACTCTGATAATATCATCTTAAAAATAAGTGTGGGTTTTTTGCTCTATCAAATGAGTTTTGTAGATTAAATGAAACTGTCATGATGTAAATACAGATAGCATTTCAAGTTGGTTGTGGAATATATAAACACTCAAACTTTAAATTACTTTGAGAGTATCAGGAAGGATTAGGAGCAGAGTTAGTCAGGAAGTAATTATGGATACTAGCACCTGAGCTACTTGGAGAATTGTGCAGGCCTAAACACTACAGAAATGTTGGTTCCTAGATGGTACAGCACATTAGTTAGCTCTATGTTCTGCTACTACCCCTGCCTTAGTTAAGGAAAACTCTTCAAAGACTTTTGTACTATATGTCCTTTTTATAGTGAGATATATACACCAATCTTACCATTAAGATTAATGAATTTTAGTATTTGTGGTCCTAGATTAGATTAAACTGATTTTTAAAGACACGTGTTTCTCTTTTTCATATTAGTGTCACTACAGGGCTGAATTAAGGTTATTTGAGCACTTTAACTGTGCATTTCCCACTCTTAATATTTGTATTTCTTTTAAGTTTAACTTTACCTTTGAATTTCCTGGTTTTATAATGCTTGGTTGCGGGATCATTACAACATCTTGACATGTCTTTTACCCTTCTGTTACTGATGTGTACTTGCAATCTTAACTCCATTTTCGTGTTTTTTGTCTAGGAACATAGATAACATTTTCAAAAGCACTTTAAGTAATTTAGGAGCCTCTTCCCATTTGAGACTTAGGCTCTAAAGGCTTAAATTCCTTTTGAAAAACGAAATGTAGGTTCCTAACTCACTTGGGCGCTTTTGAGATTTTTATCAATAGACTCTAGTCAAGGTCGGGACAACAGCTACGATCACTGCTAACTGGAACCAAAGTATTTTTCCTGAAAATTGTAAATGTCTATTTTTTTTTAATTGTAAGAGGCGGCTAGAGCTTTGGACAGGCGTCAGAGAAATTAAACTAAAATAAAGAAAAAAAATGCTGTGCTGACTGAAATGAATGTTGCAAGGATACTTTTTAACCTGCCAAGGTCCTAATGCGAAACTCAGTGGGTGAGAAAGACTCAGAATGAGGGACACAAAATGATTGTGCATAAAACTTAAGTTTACAGAAAAGGATGAATCCTTCTATAACCTCAGTTCCATGATTTTGTAGTTCAGATGTAAATGCTTTTCAATAATAAATGTTAGGAGACACCAAATTGGTGTGGAATGGAACTAACTATGGGACTAGAAGGAGTGACACCCCTTTAAATGAGACATTTAAGAGGTATGGCTGCAAGCATCCAAGTCATTTCAGATGGGACTTGATATAGTAAAGGGGGTATATGGTAATAGTACATATTTGGGTCTTTTTTAACTTTATGTAAAAAACTCAAAGAAATTTAAATATTAGTAAATGAGATTTTTTATCGCAGTGGCAACAGCCTCTAACTTATGAGAAATAAAAATTGCAAACACTTGGCAACAATGTATTAAAAAACACATTGACTGAAGCAGCAACAACAACAAAAATAGAAAAGGAAATAAATAATGGATGAATTAGTGTTTCCTCTTTGCATTGTTAAAAATGCAAGAGAGGATGGAATAGCATTAAAAGAAAGCAAAGATAAAAGTTTTTTTTTTTTGAAGAAGAACTGTCAACATTCTCTGGATCCAGTTTTAAATCACTAAAAACATAGAAAGAGAAAAATACAAATAAAAAAGACATCACTTATTGAATAGGGACTCATACCCTTCGAAAGTCTACATTTGCCTCTTTGAGTTGATGTATTATCGATTTAGTTATATTTTAACTTGTGTGGTTTAAAAATTATTCATATGTACCTAAAGGTTATGCTATGTGCATTTTGTAAACTGAAAGACAAGCAAATAAAATAAGAAAAAATCTTGCAGCAGAAGGGATATGCAAATATTTCAGACTGCAAAAGTCCATTCATTTTCCACAATAGCTCCCATGGTAGCCACAACATTTCTTACCACATCTGATGATTTTCACAGCTATGTCTGTTTAAACATAAAGTGGCAACCTCACACCCCCTATTTTCATTTTATTTGATCCTCCAGTAAAGCCATGAGGCCAGCTCTGGCTTTTATTAATGTCTACAGGAGTTTAGCCTTCGACTTCAATGGGAGCAGGATTGGGGCCATTATGGTGAAATTTAACATAGCAACCATTTCCAATATGCTCCCGCTCTCTCTCTTGCCCCATCATTTTGGTATCTAGGTGCAAGTACAAATATAAGACCAGATCAGTCTTTAGTTACACTGGTGAGTACTTGTTCATTCAAGGATCCCTGTTAAAACAAATGGCATGACTTGGGTAATTGTTAGTAGTATTACGTAATGCCGACAGGCCAGAACTGAAATCTGGGCTCCGCTGAGCTAGGTGCTGTACAAATTTAGTGATAGACAGTGCCTGCACCAAAGACTATACAATCTAAATAGTCAAGACAGAGAAAATGTGGGAGTGGAAACAGAGGTAAATTATCTTGCCCAAGGTCACACAGCAGAGCTAGGAATAGGGCATCAGACTCCTGATTCCTACTCTATTGCCCTCTCTACTCTTTCCAAATAATTACCCATGTGACTAACGTCTCGACACTATAGTCTTTAAGGATTGCAAGTAGTGTGACTATGATGTTCTCTGTTATCTTCTGATATGTTCAGCTGCTGTTACTTAGATTATGCGGGTTGGGTTTATTTGTTTCTACTCTTCTCTTTCTTCCTTCCCTCGGCAAGCCTAATGGTCTATATTCTTTGGCCCTATCCTTTTGGGGAAGCCTTTACAAAGTGTCTGATTATGCACTGTGCTCTGAACAGGTCTGGAATCATTCTGATCTTTGCAGTAATGAGATCCATAGTTTACAGCCTTTTACTGAGGACACTTTACCTCTTATTCCTAAAAGTTCCACTCTGGATACAATCTGTGCCAGCATCTCTGAGCTATATAGCTTTGTGTTTTACTGCTGGCTGTTCTCATAAAAGGCCTGATCTTGCACCACTGAAGTCAGTGGGACTTTTGCCATTGACTTCAATTGGGTCAGAATTGGGCCCTGAAATAACCTGGCTCCAGCCCATTCAGGATTTTATGATTAGGACCAGAACCCTAAGCTGGAACTGGAGTCTGATGAGGACCCAGTAGAGGATGTACAGCACTGGTGAAATGTATTCTTGCCAGTTTTTCTTGCTCAGAAGGCATACTGCTACATATTACACAAGCTGAAGTCCTTGTGTGCAATAGATGCTGATGTCAGAAACGCTGGATTATGCTTTCATTGCAGGATCAAACAGGTGAAGCTTGGCTGTGATGGATCAAATCCTTATTAAAATATGAATATTTAACAATAGAAGAGGAAATTTGGAGACATTTCTGTAAACCTCATTCTGTAGTCATTTTGCAAACAGAGCAAATGCAAAATCAGGCCTCGGGCACTTAGATTTTTTTTGGTAAAAATGTTTTCCTTCTTCTTCCTATCCCCCTCCCAAGACCGGATCTAGTGTGAAAGTCCATTTTCAAACAGAAGGGCATTAGACCATTTGAAAACAAAAACCATAAAAAACATGCACCCACTAAAACGTTTTCAATAGCTTCATTTGACCCAATTTAGGACTAAGCCCTGCAGATAAAGGGACTTACCATATTTCAACTGTAAATCTGTTGTAATAAATCAGCGTGGAAAAAAGACAAAGATGGTCCATAGGGCAGGCAGTGCTGATGCTGAAGTCACATCAGATCAATAACACGCAAAAGGAAAGTCCCTCAAATCTTTTAATTTTTATAGTCTGATACGAGATGTATTCAGTTCAGAAGATACAGTGCTGTAACTAGTTTTTGTTCTGTGATCTCATGGTTTCCTTATTGGTGGATTAGTATAAGCAGGCAGAGTCCCTGGAATGGTGACACAGGCATGAGCTCAGTAAACAGTAGGAGAACATACATTTATTACTGGAACAGGGTTCACAGCAGCTCCCCTCCTGCTGCTGGTACAAAACAGTCTCACTTTCTCTCCCAGCAGGAAGCACACACAAACCCTTAACTCTTTCTCATAGTTACTTTCTGAGTCAACAGTCCCTTCCCCTCTGGAACTGGGACTGGCCCTGGTTTAGTTCTGCTCACCATTATGACTCTATGTATCATGCATTTGGGTGCAGGATAGGGAGTAGCTGCTGTATGCCCAGTACTCACCCCGGCTCCTGTAAGCAGGTGAGCAAGCAAGGTTGGGTAGCGGCAGGAGCATTGGTTGCACCCCCTAAAGCTGACTCAGCAAGGACGGGGAAGTAAATTGCATCCTACAAGGAGCAAATGGGGAGTAGGGAAGAAATGGCAAGGCAACTCAGTCTCAATTCCTTTCTGTAGTTTCTCCTGCACCATTCCTTTCACAAGGCTCAGCCTAAGGGCTCAGTCTAACTCCAAATAATTAGTGCTCAATACCAATAACTTCACTTTCCACTGGTCGACCCAGGGTTGGCTAATACGTAAAGAAACTCAGAACAGGCAATATGCCTTTAGATACCAGAGAAAAATACTGTACAGCTAGGATGGGTAATGTGCTTTACAGCCATTTTGAAAGGTTTCTGTTTTTAAATAGGAAACTCACTCTTGAACTGGAGCCTCACACTATAAGAAATATTTTATTTTTATTGCTTTAGCAGTCAAATCTGGATTGAAACATGGTTGGGTTTTTTTTGTTAAATGAATAGTTGGGCTGGCAACTTTCACTATGATTCAGCTGGAAATTACCAAGATCATATACATATATTAAACTTGATTATGAATATATAATTTTAAAAAGTTACATTGCAGAATACAGGGTTGTACAGGAAACTTTTTTTGGTTGTTTTTTTTTTTCAGTGCAACAGCTTGCAGGTTCATTATTTTACCAGATATAATTATCGTGGCCACTATTAAAATATTAGAAAGGCATCAATCCACATAAAGGTTAGTTACAATGGAATACTCTTAATCAGCTCCCTGATAAGTGCTACATTCATTTTACAGGGACAATTGCTGGGGAAGAGATTCACTGCAATGAATTTTAGCTTACGCAAAACACTGGATACGTGGCACATCTAGTGTGTTTAAATGCCACTACTGTTTATCTGTAGCTAATAAGCTGTTTGCTCATTTAAACTGTCCACTGCACAGATGCTGATGTTTATCTATCAACAAACATTTAACTTGGGACGTGCACGTATGTCTCAAATGCACAAATGTCTGTCAACATGTTAGTTGGGACATGCCCTTCTGTCCCAAATATCTATAAACAGTTAGCTGTACATGCACTTATTTAAATAGGGGCAAGTCTGAATGTATGTGGCTGCTGAATATGAAGACTGGCTACTCCTTCTTTGGAGCCCCCTACTGGAATCTACACTGTAGTTTGGGGCACCAGAACAGCTTCTTCTACATCAGGGGTCTCAAACTCAAATGACCACGACGGCCTCATGAGGACTAGTACATTGTCCCGAGGGCCGCATTACTGACACCTCCCCCCTGCCGCCCTCGGCCCCGCCCCCACTCCACCCCTTCCATGAGGCCCCGCCCCTGTCCCACCTCTTCCCTGCCCCCATTCCAATCCCTTCCCCGAAATCCCCACCCCAACTCTGCCCCCAGGGGGTGCAGGTGGGGGGTGGCAGGGGCTCAGGGCAGGAAGTTGGGGTGTGGGGTGCAGGAGGAGTGAGGGGTACAGCAGGGGGCTCAGGGTGCAGGAGGGGTGCAGGGTGCGGCAGGGGGTCAGGGTGCAGGAGGGGTGCAGGATATGGCAGGGGGTCGGGGTGCGGCCTGGGGCTCAGGGCAGTGGGTTGGGATGCAGGAGGGGTGCGGGGGTCGGGGTGCAGGAGGGGTGCGGCATGGGGCTCAGGGCAGGGGGTTCGGCTGCAGGAGGGGTTCCGGGGGCAGGAACTGGCCCGGTGCGTACCGGGGGCAGAGCAGGCTCCCTCCCTGCCTGCCTGCCTGTCTGCCCCCATGCTGCTCCGGGAAGAGGCTGGAACGTGGGGAAGGGGGGGCAGAGGGGCTGTGAGTTGCTTCAGGCACCGCCCCCAGCAGCTCCCATTGGCTGCGGTT
>NW_020664375.1:2785986-2827386 GCF_002925995.2 Terrapene triunguis
GGAGCTGCTGGGGGCGGTGCCTGAAGCAACTCACAGCCCCTCTGCCCTCCCTTCCCCACGTTCCAGCCTCTTCCCGGAGCGTTGTGCGGGCAGGGCAGGCAGGCAGGCAGGGAGCCTGCCCTGCCCCCCGGTGCACGTCCGGCCGGAGCCACTCTAAGTAAACACTGGGGGGGCTGCGAGGGGCTCGCGGGCCGCAGAAAATAACCCCGGGGGCTGCGTGTTTGAGACCCCTGTTCTACATGGATTCTTCATTTGGAGAACTACACTAAGTCCACAACTGCATGTTACACACACTGGGCGAAACTTTTATTTTTCTCTGATTTAATTATTGTGATTGTTGTTTTTCAGGTAGGTTAGCAGAGTAGTATAACAGGTGCTTCACTGGAAGAACTTACTGTTTCTCCCTTGCTCTTATGAACTTAACATCCCCCGCTTCCCCCCAAAGAAGTGTATCTAAACCAAAGAAATAAAAGTGATACTATGTTACCTTCCCTTCCCCCCATTCTTCGTTTGTATTTTGTCTCTAGATTGTAAGCTGTTTGGGCAGGGGCCCTGTCATCCTATGTATATGCAAAGCTCATTTGGGGCACTGTTAATAATAAATAAATCCCACAACACATATACCTTGGTACAGTACAGTTTTAAAAGACTTCAATGATTTTTAGTATGCTTATTTTTAAAGTAACTGAGTACATGAGAGTGACTATCTCCCAGCAAAATGTATTCCTATAAATGGCCAAGACAACCACTTAATTACCATGTTTCTCTTTTGATTGGGATGGGCCAATTAAGAGAATTTTATAGTGCCTGGAAAATATCCTTCCTAAAATTAAATCTCTTTCAGGTAATAAAAAGTCCCTTAACTTCAGAAACAACTTTAGTAGTCTTTCATTTTGGGTGGAAATTACATCAGTGCTGGCAAATGTGTATATTACATTTTAGGTTGGTGTGATTTCAGCCAGCTGAGTTAAAATCCCTTGGAACGTGTAGTTTTCATTAGAAATACAGACAGACATTTAACTATATGTGTCTCACTGGTTCCCACTATTGTGCTCTTTTGCTCTATAAAAAACATACATCACTAAGATGCAGTTTGACATTTAAAAATAGATTTAGTGTTGCCAATTAGTCAGTCATGCCTGTGGTAACCTTATTCAATATTATGGTGGTAATCGCTTCTGGAAGGCCTTGACATATTTTATAATTGAACTGCCAGGTTTGCACTTAGCTGCAATTCATTCACACATAAGTGTGACTTGTTAACCAAATTATGATGTTGACTTCCTTTGAAGGCTGGATAGAGGGGTGTAGCTCTACCTTCTGTCTTCATATGAGATTACAGTTCTATGACAGAATATTAGCATGACAAAAAACTTTGTATGGTTTTGTGAGTTACAGAGTAATTTGACAACAGGCTGCTGGTGTGCAGAAATAGTTGCCTATCATCCTGACTAATACTGTCTCATTGCTTCCTTGTACTCCTCCGTCTCTCTGCCTGTATCCACCTGTCATCTCTCATCTTGTATTTAGATAGTAAACATTTGGGGGCAGGGACCCGCTTTTTGTTCTATGTTTGTACAGCGCCCAGCAAAACAGCGTCCTTGTCTATGATGAGGGTTCCTGGGTGCTATGATAATGCAAATAATAATTTCCCTCAATTTTCCCTCTTCAATAACCTCAGGAAATTTGACCGCTGCTAGAAAGCTCATCTAGGAATCAGCTCTATTACAAGTTACTGTGAACCATTAGGCACTTAACTTCTTGTTTGACAGGCACATCATGATGCAGATCCTAATGCAGCAACCTTTTGACACAGACTGGCACATGATGTCATTGGGGGTAGACTTTAACCAAGACTCCAGAACCCATTATCCTAAACTCTGGGCCATTCACATCTGGATCTGACTGAGCTATCTTTCTAAAACGGGGCCAACTCAATACCTCCAATACGAACACTCGAGATATGGGAATGCAGTTCTTAGACCCAGATCCAAATTTAGCAGCTTGGAGTGATCTCTAGATGTCGTGTGTGATTGGATCACAGTGTTCACAAGCAGGGTCACATGTGTTGATGAGGCAATCGAAGTAGTGTCGAACAATTCAAAGGTTGTTTTTTTCCCCATGGGGCCTTCCATGGCTCTGATGAAGAGACGTGATAATTCATTTTTAACGCCTGTCTTAATACCCCCACGTACCAGCCATCATCATTTAAGCTGAAGAGGACTGTTTAACACTCCCACCAGAGTTCATGTAGAAGAGCAGACTCGTCGCTGCTGCCCCCCCTCCTAGCTGGGTGTGTCATAGCATCTCTTTCCCCTAGCACCCCTTGCTGATGGTCACTCCAGTCCTGTGGTGGTCTGCCTCTTTCAGTGACTTGACCTTCTGGCCAGGCCATAGTTGAATTCCATCCCTTCTGGGGTTACATAAAGTCCAACACAAGAATGCCAGTGTCCTTGCATCAGGTCACCAGCCCCAACTCTGAACCCCATGGTCCTTACATTTTTTGATCTCAGGGGGCTCCGTATAATCCTTATCCCCCATGCCATGTTCCCTGGTGGCTGGTAAGGGAACCAAGGCCCTCCCACTGTACTGGATTCCAGTCCAGGAACCCTATAACCAGCAACCAATGTCTGCTCTGTGAGATTCCTTGAAGCTGCTTACCTGGACTTCTTACCACAGCCTCTTTAAGTTCACCCTTCTTTCAAGGCCACCACAGGGCTCTCCCTTGAAATCCCCCAGTAAGTCCAAAACCAAAAGTACAAATTAACACCAACTTCCACCCCTCATGGGCTCGACTAGGGTGACCAGACAGCAAGTGTGAAAAATCGGGACGGGGTGGGGGGTAATAGGCGCCAATAGAAGAAAAAGCCCCAAATATCAGGACTGGCCCTATAAAATAGGGACATCTGGTCACCCTAGGCTCGACCTTTCCTCCCTTGCTCAGTTCCTCAGCTGAAAGCCTCCCTGGGCTCTCTCATTGGAAGTCCAGATCCTGCCCTTTTACCCTGGCTCACCACCATGGCCTGCTTCCCAGTGGCTGCTCTGTGTTTCTCCTGGCCTTCTACCAGACATCTACTTGGGAGAGGATCCCAGGACCAACTTTCCCATTGGGATTCCTCCTGGACCTTCCTGGTCTCTCTCCCCTCTCTAGTGCCAAGAAAGGGATTGCAGAGTTCTTTCTTCTCTCCCTGCAGCCTCCCCCTCCTACCGCCCCCCCCCCCGCACCCCACCACCCTCTGGTACTTCCTTTGTGAAGACTTATCTCCTCCCCAGCTGGGTTTGATCACCAGTTATGCCTCACAGTCCTCTACCCAGTAGCCTGGTTTTACTCAGGCAGGCTCCTGTTAACACATAGACAACCAGTGTAGGGTTTATACACACATCACATCCATCAACACTGCTCTCTTTATTGGTCAGAGCTACAGGTGTAAGGGATGCAGAAGTGGTGTGTTGACCCCCTAGTGGAAGGCAGTACAACTAGTCATTCCTGAGAGACTTTCTCTGGAAGAAGCACAGAAAAATGTTGTCAGGGTAGCTGCTGCACTGTGGAGCATGTTAAGTGATGATGGGTAACTCCCTCACTCCCAAAGCTTGATCATGCTGTTTCAGTAGCACTGTGAGAAGTACAGCTGCTTTTAAGGTTTTCACAGTTTAGTGCAGGCATGGTAACTCTCCAATTTGGGCAAGAGAAGAGGTCTCCCATCCACGCAAGCAGGAAAATGTAAGATCACCAACAGAGAAAGGCCTAAATAGGGGTGCCCAACTATTGTTATCCTACAGAAAATATCCTACCTACCTATGGATGCTTAGAAATAATAGGATCAGCAGCATCTTTTTCCATCACTGATTCTAGGATGGATCACTTCTAGGAATGAGGTCACAATAGCAGCCACTGAATACTGCCCGACGTTCAAAGAATGATATTAGGAACATTGCTTTTGTGAGACTCAGCTCTCAGGAATAGTAGAACCCAAAATAGCAGTGCCTGTAAGTTTGGCTCTTTCCCCCTCTCTGTCTTAACTCCAGTTTACCTGTGTGTCCCTAAATATCGCCATCAGGTTTGGAGGTACCTGCTCCTGGTTGGACCTGTGCAACCCAGTTCCAACTCACAGTAAATTTTAGTGGGCTCAGTCTTTGGATTATTGTTTGCAGTGTAGTTGTAGCCTTGTTGGTCCCACGCTATTAGAGAGACAAGATGGGTGAGGTAATAAGTGGGTCCAATAAAAGATATTGCCTCACCCACCTTGTCTCTTTGGATTATTGTCAGTTCAGGGATTCAGCATGTTTGAAGTCTTGATGCTCTGCATTTCAACAAATCCAGGTAGCATTAACTGCCTCCATTTTTCTTTACAGTGAGATGGAATGTCTGAGATCCATGAATAAACAGAAAACCCTGCAGCCTGCTTCAGGCTGATCACTTTAACCTTAAACGCATTGAGTTGAATTCATCCTAACTCCACTGGCTTCAACAGGGTTAGACAAGGGATGAATTTGACCCATTGTGCTGTTGTACTGTTTTGAAATAGCCACTGTCTGTGGCCTTTGAAATGGTTTGCTCTTGTTGGCCTATTTAAATGTAAACTGCAGTGCTTAGCAGGTGGTCTAATGAGGATGGCTAGCAGCTCTGTGGTACTTACAGGTCCATGGGAATCAGGGAAAACTACACTAAACCATTTATATAGAGAAGACTGAATAAGCTTTTTAGTTGCGTTAGAGCTTAAAAATGTAATTTAACAATTTGACATAATAGGTCACTGAGAGAAGAGAGAAATTCCTTGTAGTCCAAAATAAATAATCGAGGTTCTGAGCTGATAGGACAAAATACATTTAAAGAGTCTATAAGGTTAAATTTTGCTCCTGATGCAAATTAAGTGAGTTAATTATTATGGGAGTGACAAGGTGGGAGAGGTAATATCTTTTATTGGACCAACTTCTCTCACCGATAGCGTTCCAATAAAAGATATTACCTCACCCACCTTATCTCTCTAATATCTTGGGACCAACATCATTACAATAACACAGCATACAATAGTTTAGTATTGGTCAGGAGTCTGCCTTTCAAAAGTGCAACACAACCAGTGTGGTTGGTAATCAGATGTTAGTAACATCCCAATATATTTGAGCACCCATCATAGAAAGCTATCCCTTAATAGAAATCTTTGTTCAATACAAGATGCCAGTGAGGTTGCCACTCATTAAAAACATGGGACTAGCCTGTAATTTTTAGAATCTGTCCTTCATTCCATTCATTGCTTTTTCAGGGTGTAATAAAAAGAGTCATAGCTATTAAAAATGTGAAAGCTATTCCAGTAAATCCGTTAGTTTACAATTACTGAAGTTTCATATGTGGCGAGTTTGATGATTGTTGTCAGGATGTGATTTTGTAATAAATACTTATATATATATATATATATATGGGCTTCTTAAAGAGATTTTGTGAATAGTTTTCGCCAATAAATGATTGAATGGGTTAGGTGAAGGCCAATGGAATTGCCCTGATTGGATCTCAATGCCTCTAAAACCAAGATGTTTATGGAGTCCTTGGTATACCTCAGCCTCTTAAAACATTTTTGTAGTAGCTGATTTTATTCTATTCTGTTTTTGAAAAGGTGGCAACCTGGACTTCTGGGGGTCATAAAGGGTGCAGGAGAATGAATTAGCTTTCCCTGCTGGAAGCTACAGTACCATCAGGTATGAAACACTGTGCTCAGCAAAGGCGTTTGGCTAAATGTTACATACAAGGTTGCTACTTGATGGAAATGATTTGGAACTGGAAAAGGCAGAGCTCCTTTGGAAATTGAAGTTTTCAAAGATAATTTCCCTCTATTGAAAAGGAGCATTACTTGCAAGAAAAATGGAAGGGCACAGTGGAAAGGACATCTCAGGCTTGGTCTACACTATAAACTTATGTGGGTATAACTACATGGCTCAGGAATGTGGATTTTCCACACCCATGAGCAACGTAGTTATGCCAACCAAACCTCTGGTGCAAACAGTGCTATGTCGATGGCAGGCCTTCTCCTGTTGACATAGCTACCACCTCTTGGGAAAGTGGAATACCTACGCCGAACTTGCTCTCCCATCGGCGTAGGTTGCACTCAGTGCTACAGTGGCTCAGCTGCACCAGTGCAGCACTGTAAGTGTAGACAAGCCCTCAGACTTAAATGGGCTGTAAAAACCACGGCCTGTTTATGCAGGCCACTGGTTCCCTTCAGTGCAGAGCAAGGATGGAGGCCAAAACATAGTAATGGTGCAGAAAAGGGGTAGGGTGGAATGCTACTCCCATACCCTGTGGCCATATTATCCAGCACAGATCTAACAGATTTGGCTGTGTGTTTTCCTGAGATGCTCAGCCTATATATTTCACAGGCACTAATTTTGTTGAGGAGGGGGAAACATGACATATCTTCTGCAGAAGACAAACCATGGATTTCTTCAGGTCAATGAATCCTTTCTGCATCCTGTTTGCATGGGAACAGTCAGAGTCCTCACTCAACTCAGCATACTCCTCCTTGATAAGTCTTCAGCACTCACCTCTTGTCTGGGGTTTTCCTTTGTTAACGTACGAACAGGGATTGAATTGGAATGAAGAAAAAGTAGGAGTACTCTCCCAGGCTCTACCCACAAGCCAGGTTCCACCTACTCGAGACATCAGAATGAAATGGCACTTAGAGCAGGTTGTCCATTTGTTCAAAGGTTCTGTTAGGCTCTGCTGATCATAATGGGTTTGGCTCTCCCTCAGCGGGGTTTGGATACAGCCATGGGCAAGGCTGGATTCAAGGAGAGTCAGCTTTTCAATAGTAGAGGTCTATGGGTCTGGCTCCCAGAGTCATGTGATGATGTCACAATCTAGAGAACAAGATAGCAGCCCCGAAATAAAGTATCAGATTGCTCAGTAGTTTGAGAAGATCTTTATAAGATGATTCTTCCAGTTCTTTCTGGCATGCTGTGGTCAGCAACAAAGTAGTTAAATTTAACATGTTAGTTGTTGTTATTGAACATCTGCACTAATTCCCTGAAGAGAGAAATTCACACAGTTTCAAGCTCTCTGCAGACTCAATCAGGCATCAATGCATTTTTTATCCTAGGACAAGGTTAGTCAAAAGGTGAACTGTGGGCCAAATCTAGACCGCCAGATGCTTTTGAACGGTCCCCTAAATCTTTTTATTTGACTAATTATTATCACCATTGTTGTTATTTTCCCTGGAGTTTGGACCTTGACCAAGAAATTTGGACCCTGACAAAAAATAATTGACTACCCCTGTCTGAGGGTCATACATTAAAGATTTTCTCTACAAACAGGAGGGCAAGAGACTTTTTAAAAGGGAAGCCAAAATTCTAGAGAACAAGATAGCAGCCTCAAAATAAAGTATCAGATTGCTGACTGGGCATGCCCCAAACCAATTTGATCACTGCTTAAGAAAAATAAATATAACCCTTAACCGTAGCCTCCGTCTGAGTTGGCCATTTCTACATTTTTCCTGTAAGGGTTTCTGCCTGAACTCCAACTCTCTTATTTTGCCTAAGAGACAGTCATCTTTTATTTGGTTTTTATTATTTCTTTGCCTGTTACAGATGACTACTTTTATTGTGGCAAAAAAAAAAAAAAAAAAAAGCTTTTATAAAAATAGTTTGACTATTTAATTGCTTATTTAGAACAAAGAGTAAACCACTATATTGTGGTAAATTCTTTGCAGCAAGATTCTAACCAAGATCACACCATTTAGAAACAAACATTATATCATACTTTCCAAACTATTCATAAAATTAAGCCAACTAAATATACACTGTGCTTTCTTTTAGAGATCTGAGAGCAGCATAGAAATGGAGACATTTGTTTGGGACATTTTTCAAGACACAGCTATTGTTTATACTTTGCAGTGGCCCAGGGCTGTAAAAGAGGAAATTGTAACTTGTAATAAGTAAGTTAGAGTGTGTACATTATGTGTTCTTGGAATACTCAGCTCTCCACCTGAAGTACCAAAGGCTAAATAGATGAAGCAAACCTTTAAAATGTAATTTAAAAGTCCACAATGAGAGAGACAAAAATAAAAAATAATGAACAGCTGAATCTGATTTCACTTCCACCGGTGTAAATTAAACATAGTTTCGCTGAAGACAGTGGTGAAAAACTCATGTAAGTGAGATCAAAATAAGATTCTAGAATTTGTGGGTTTTGGTTTGTATACACTATTTTGTGTTCCAGAAATTTACAATCTTGGATTAGGTAAAATTAGGCAACTTGAAGTAAGGTAGACACTATGGGACTGGGTTAGTTTTACATTCAGAATATGGACTATTTAGAATTATTATTTTTATTTGCATTATAATAGTGCATAGAGGTCCAACAAAATCAAGGCCTCATTATGCTAGGCACTGCACAAACCTATAGTAAAGGATCAAGAATCGAGTTACTAGGAGGCAGCTGTTCAGAATCAGTTAAAAAAAAAAAAAGAGCTGATAAATGCTAAAGAGAAGCTAGAAGGAGAAAAAAGACATGCTCCGTGGCAGACATCAGTAAAATCTTTAGGAAAACTGCAGTGTACTAAACAAAATGAGGTAATGTATAAAACAAATGGAAGCGCCATGTCAACAGGGACTTGACAGGATAAATAAATCTGTACGGCTTGGTAATTTTAAAGCCTACTGCTACAAGCACAGCCTGTTGCCACAGTTACAGTGACCTCTCTTGAATTTCTAACTTTAAACATGGGCCTGAGATGAAGGTGAATGAAAACAGAGATTCTGAGCTTCACTGCCTCTTTAAATGCTTTAAAAATATATTTTTCTTTCCTTAATAAAAAAATGTGGGTGCGTTTTAGTTTGCATGCTTGGTAAGAGTCATATGTCACTCACTCGAGCCAAGCATAGTGTGGGCAGCTGTATTATAAGCTTGCCAACCTAGCTCTGCCAGTAGATCTCAAGCCAGGTCTACATTACAGACCTATACTGATATAACTACGTCGCTCCGGGGTGTGAAAAATCGACACCCCTGAGTGATGTAGTTATACCAACCTAACTCCCTGTGTAGACAGCGCCGTGTCGAAGGGAGAGCTTCTCCTGCCGACATAGCTGCCGCCTTTCGGGGAGGTGGATTAACTACACCACGGGGAGAAGATCTCCTGGCAGTGAAGGAGCTCCTTCGCTTAAAGTGATATAGTCGCGCAGCTCATGCAGCATTTTAAGTGTAGACCTGCCCTCAGTCCTGACCTCCAATACCCCAGCTTTCATTCTGACCCTCTCCCGCGCAGAAGCTACAATTGTGAATTTTTACAATATGTTTTGAATAAAAATTGCGGATAGGATATTAAGTGGAGACAAGCAAGCTTCTTCCAACTCATATTGGGATCCATGCCTCCAGACAGGGCTGTGGTATATCACTGAGTTCCTACTGAACAGGATCTTTACTCTGAGGGCTTGTCTACACTACAGGTTATGTTGGCATAACTTATGTCACGAAGGGGTGTGAATAAGCCATCCCCCGAGCAACGTAAGTTACACCAACCTAAGCACCAGCGTGGACAGTGCTTTGTCAGCGCGAGAGCTTCTCCTGCAGACACAGCTACTGCCCCTCGCGGAGGTGGTTTTATTATGCTGATGGGAGAGCTCACTCCCGTTGGCACAGAGCATCTTCACTAGACATGCTGCAATGGTGCAGCTGCATCAATGCAGCTGCACCTCTGTAGCGTTTCTAGCGTAGGCTCGCCCTGAATGTTGCCATCTGCAGTTTTCCTTTGTTCCTTTTAGACAGAAACAACCGCTGCCTGCTGATAGTGCGGGGGTCAGCTTAGGGCAGCTGGCTTCAGCAGTGTTACTGAGCATGCTCAGTCCATGTGAGTATGCTCAGTACAAACCAAACAGCAAATCTGGGAGGGACACGTGAACCCCACATGCCCCCTCCCCCACCGATGTTGCCACTTCTAGAAGCTACAGAATGTAGAGAACATATTACACTAGCAAGAATAATACAGAGAAAGTTAAACAACGAAGAAGATAGAAAAGCAAATATCAGAAGTGGTCAGTTAGGAGAGACACTTTGAAGAGAGAAGCTTTAGGCCTGGTCTACACTAGAAAATTAGGATGGCATAACTATGTTGCTCAGGGATGTGAAAAATCTACCCCACCCCGTGCAGTGTAGTTAAGGCGGGGTCTCAAACACGTGGCCCGTGAGCCGCATGCAGCCCACGTAGTTATTTCCTTCGACCGCCAAGCTCCCCTCACCCGCTGACCTCCCTCCCCCCGCAGCACGCTGCGTCCCCGCTCCTCTGCCTACCGCCAGGTGCTTCCCGCCACCAAACAACGGTTTGGCAGCGCTTAGCGCTTTCCAGGAGGGAGGGGGGAGGAGCGGGGAGCCGCGCGCTTAGGGGAGGAGGCAGAGAAGAGGCAGGGCAGGGGCGGGGATTTGGGGAAGGGGTTGGAATAGGGGCAGGGAGGGGGCGGAGTTGGGGTGGGGACTTTGGGGAAGGGGTTGGAATGGGGGTGGGGAAGGGGTGGGAGGAGGTGGGGCAGGGGTGGGGCCTCATGGAAGGGGTGAAGTGGGGGCGGGGCCAGGGACAGCGGGGGGGGGGGAGGGTTGTACCTTTATATGAAAAGGTGTCAGTGATGCGGCCTAGTCCTCATGTGGCCCTCGTGGTGATTTGAATTTGAGATCCCTGAGTTAAGGTGACCTAAATCCCAGCGTAGACAGTGCTAAATTGATGAAAGAATTCTTCCGTTGACCTAGTTTCCACCTCTCAGGAAAGTGGATTACCTGCACTGACAGGAGAATCCCTCCTTTTGGTGTGGTTAGTGTCAGAACTTCAGCTGATGTAACTCAGCATAGCTTCATTGACTTTAACGGATTAGGCCTATATGCACAAGCATCTGGCTCTTATATCTTCATGAGTTTGGAGAGTAGGGAGAACTTGTATAGAAATGCTGACCTTCATCTCTCCTTGTGTTCCCAAACATTACTGAAGAGAAATATTATAAATGTTATTAGTGATTGGTTGTTAAACGTAGCTTGATAACTATATAGACACACAGTACAATTACAGAACACACACACACACGTTGCTTGTCATTAGAAAGTGACCATTTGCTAACAGACGCACAGTACTACAATTTTTCCTTAAGGAAATGCCTGTGAGTATCATATTCCACAATATTGTAGGCCAATGCTGCCTTGTTTAATGGTGACCAGTTCACACTGATAGAGTGAAGGTGCCAATTTGAAGAATAACAATGCTGAAGTTGTGACATCAAGGGAGGACTGGTTGAAAATTTTTAGTTGAAACTATTTTTCAATGGAAAATTGCTTTTTGGCTAAATGAATTTTTGCAAAAAGTATCTGCTTTCTGCACCAAATTTAGCTTTATCATAGGAGGGGAAAAAAGAACACATGAAAACAATTATTTTATCCAAAAACTGAAATATTTTGACTGAATACCAAAGTATTTTTGCTTAGATTAATGCCTTGTGGGAGTTGTAGGTTGTGTACCTCATGTCCCCAGTACCCTCTATAGGCCAGGATCCCTGGCCAGATTGCATCCTTTATGATGCAACATAGCCAGGGGCTCCAGTGATGCACTGCCTCTTCTCTACCAGAGGGGAGACTGTAGTGCATGATGAGAAGTGTACGGAGCCCAACCTAGAGCAGACAATGGGAGCCTGAGGCACTCAAATTACAACTTACCTGAGGCACCACAGCAGCATTTCTGAATAGAAATATTTCATTTTTTTTACACAGTCAGTTTTAAGCCAAAATATTTTGGTATTTGAATTTTTACTGACAAAAAAAAAAATCAAAGTTTCCTGTGAAAAATGTAGATGAAAATTATTTTTCATTTTTGTTGGAAATTTTTCCACAGAAAGTTTCAATTTTCCAACTAGCTCTACATCGAGGTAATAGGTTAGATCCTAACTATATTGCAAATATTGGGAAAAATTACATTCAGAGACATATGGCTCCATTCCCAACTCCCAAAGGTCCAGGACAGGTTCAAGATTCATCACCCATGATTTCAGAATCCCTGAGTTATACAGTCAGGGCCGGTGCAACCTATTAGGCGACCTAGGCGGTCGCCTAGGGCGCTAGGATTTGGGGGGGCGGCATTTTCTTCGGCGGCGACATTTAGGCGGAGGGAGCTGCCGCGGGGGGGGGGGGGGCCGCGGGGGGGGGGGGGGCGAGGAGCTGCCGCAGGGCTCGGGGAAGGGAGAGGGTGCAAGATGGAAGTTTCGCCTAGGGCGCGAAACATCCTTGCACCGGCCCTGTATACAGCATATGAGATTTCCTTTGTTTTCTCTCCCGTAGTCTTCTTCTGAAAACTGGAACCGTCTTTGAAGGCATTTTTTTAAATATTGAAAGTTTTTGTGCTGTTTGAGTTCAAGCTTTGATGCTACTGTTAAACTTCTATTATGAAAGGGCTTTATGAAATCTGCTTTGAATGGCTAATGAAATTTCTTACTGAACAATAATCCAGTATATTTAGCTGAACTGTTCAGAACTCATTTGCGCCAAAAATAATTTATGTCTATGAAAATACTGTTATTTTTACAAACAATAACTTCAAATCAGAAAAACTATAGAGAGTTAAGAGGGCCAGCTAGATTCTAAAATCTGCAAATTATATTGGAAAAGCAGCCCATGCATCTCTGAGCTGGTAGTCACTGAAACTTTAATTAGACCTCATTGGGAATTTTCGATGGAGAATGAAGTTTCCAAAAAAATTGAAATTTTGCATAGAAAAATTTCAGTTTTGCCAAAACTTTTTGATTTTCCATTGGAAATTTTGAAACAAAATAAGTTTGACCTGATTCAAAATATTTCAGTTTGTTGAACTGAACCAAAACATTTTGTTCTGTCACTTCAACATTAAACTGCACCGGCCTATGGTGCCTCATGGAAATTACAGTTCACACACTTATGACCACACCATCTCTCCCTGTTGGTTGAGACCCTTGGCTGGACCACAGCTCGCCACCATGGTCTCCCCTGTGACTGAGCTGTGTGGTGCATCGTAGGAGTTCCACAGACTGAAATGAAACATTTTTGTTATGCAAAAAATTGATAATTCAGGTTTCCATCTTGATTTGGGACAAAAACAAGTGATGAAATATCAGAATTTCCCCATGAGAAAGGAAGTCCTATTTTCGCTCAGATTTACTTATAAGAGATTTGTGGCCACTTTGCAGCTCAATTCTGAGCCCATTCCCATGGAAATGGCCATCAGATTGCTACAAAGGTGCTTTAGCAAAATCACTATTTGAATGTAATTGCACCGAGAGTAAACCCCTGAGACAACTTGGCAGGTACATAATACATTAAAATTACACAAAATATAAATGATCTGACAGGCATTAAATGAAAAGCAGTGGTGTACAAAAAAAGGAGCACTCTGAAGAAACGCATGTTCCTGAGGTATCAGAGGGTGAGTACCAGGAAGATAGGGCATGTCCCTTTAATATCTTTCACAGTTCAGCGCTGGTGCTAATAATAAAAATGCTTATCAATTTATACTGGCAAAGTGCTTTATTAACATAATTATTTAAACTTTACAAGCTGTTTGTGAAGTAGCTGATTATTGTCCCCCCCAAGTTAGATATATGAAACAGAAAGGTTCAAGTTCACTAACTTTGGATGCCTCCATTTTTGGGGGTCCAACTTGAGACAAAGGGCTTGAATTTTTAAAGTATTGAATGCTTGTAGCTCCCATGGACTTCAAGCAGAGTTGTGGGTACTCAGAACCTCTGCAAACCAGGCCCAAGATGTCTCATTGCAAGTTCCCCCAAACCAAAGGCCGCTCAGGATTAAGTGTAGCAGCGTTCTGCTCTGCCATGCCCCTTTCCTGTCCCACCCATGCCCTTTCCCCAACACACTCCCCCATATCACCTTACTCCAGGGGAAAGTGGGCTGGCAGGTGCTGGAGGCAGTGGAACTGCCAGTACCAGCTTTCTATTGGTGGAGATTTCCCTTGCACATGGGGAATGCTCTGCTGCCTTCTCAGGCTGGTTTAAGGCCCCCCTCCCCCCGCCCGCCACACACACACACCCCAAATGGCCCCAGAGGACCAGAGAAACAGGCCCCCAGTGCCTGCAAATGCTATTGGAGAAGCAGCCCGTGCATCTCTGAGCTGGTAGTCACTGGAACTTTATCCTGAAACTGACTTTTAGGGCAGGATTGAGAAAAATGCTTTCAGGGGTGCTGAAGGGAGCCCACATGCTGGCAATGCTTGCTACACCTTTTAGAAAGATGTAGCATGTGCTTACTCAGTGCAGCTGCTTACCTGTATAGTAGGGTCTGTCTTGGCTGCTAGGAGAGAGGTCATGGCCATGCTCCCACACTACCCAGACATGCTGCATCTGGGGCAATATGCAACGCTGTCTGTGCTAGAGACTGGAGCTTGCTTTCAAGGAGCACAAGCATTTTAGCTACCTCCTGTGTGGAAATGCTAGGGACTGGGACTGGGCTGCTTGCATTCTCTTCCCTGTACGGAGTGTGCACATGCTGGGGTAGCCATAATCTGGCCCCAAAATAGGATGCAAAGAAAAAAAAAAGAGGCCAAATTTGGGATTAGTGTGATGCGAGTGACTATGAAGTTTACAGGTATGTAGGGAAAGCCAAGAAGAGGCAGGGCACAGGGAGAAGAAACAGAGATAGTCAGTGTGTGCAGATTACTGAGAGAAGGAGCATTTTTTAAATCCGTAAGCAAAGAACTTGCAAGTCTGGAAACTAGATGTTGAGTTCTGAAGGGAAAACAAGGCTTTAGTCAAAACTTGATGTTCATTTATTAGATAGACAAAGGAACTGTTAATATAGGAACTGCCATACTAGATCAGACTCCTAGTCCATCCTATCCAGTGTTCAGTCTCTGATAGTGGCCAGCACAGATGCCTCAGGGGAAGGTGAAGAAATTCCACAGTAAGCAGTTATAGGATAACCTGGAAGACCAGTTTCTTCCTAACCTTCATTCGTCGGAGGTTGGCTTTTACCTAGAAGCATAAGGGTTTATATCTTTTCTATAATGTTGCTGACTCTCATGATTTTATTATGACTGACAATATTTGGCTGATGTTTTTCTTGGGTATTTTCTTCATGTTTGTGGAGTTGTGATTACATGAGAATCCCAGCTAGCTTTCTTTCTTTCTTTCTTTTAAAGTAAGTTTATTCCCTCCTGTTATGAAGGAAAAGGTGAAATCTAATGGCTCAAAACAAAAAACAAAACAAAACCTCACAAAAATAAACAACCTAAAATTATTTTAAAGAAGTCTCATGATTTTCTAAGCCAATTGTGTGATTTTGGGGGCCAACCTGTGATTTTTTAATGCTTAAGTGTGCAGTACTGCTTCTAAAACTCTTGGATGTTCTAAAACTTAACAGTGTAATGCTGAATATTCTTGTTAGAATTCTATAATTTAGTCAGATTTTGGTTAACATTAAATATCAGCACAAATTTAGATAATACATTTTAACAACTGCAGCATGTTCTCAGAAAAAAAGTCAATGATGTGAGTTAGTTGGTTAAAATAAGAAATGATTGGGATAAACTTTTTGCGGTGATTCTATATCATCTGTTTTTAACAAAAGAAAAATAAACTTAGAGGGAATATTGACAATCAAGGTGAGAATGGACTGATACAGCGGACATGACAGCAGAGAGTTAGGGCATGTCAACACTTACAATGCTGCAGCAGCGTGTGGTGAAGACCCTCTCGATATAAAAACCCTGCCCCCGTGAGCAGCAGAAGCTATGTTGGCAGGAGAGCTTCTCCCGCCGACATAGCACTTGGCATACTACTGCTTATGCCAGCATAATTTATCTTGCTCAGGCGGTGAATTATCCATAACCCTGAGCAACATAAATTGTGCTGACATAAGCAGTAGCATAGACATAGCCTTTGGCTGTGATTAAGCAAAATACTTAAGCACATGACTTCAGTGGGACTAGTTTACTTGCTTGAAGATAGGTACATACTTAAATTCTCTTGTGGAATCAGGGCCTTAATTGGGAAAAAAACCATGATATTCTGAACAGGCTGTGTAATGAAAGGGCCCCTGGATTACCAGCCACAGTAAAGCCTGGAACAAGGAAGATTCTGAACAGACGAGGAAGAAAAAGGCAAGGCTCTGCTAAAATGATGTTAGAGGGAATGATCTTACTGGCTACAGCTAAAAGAAAAAAAAAAGGATAAGAAAAAAAGAAAGTGTTGCTCATACACAGCAGCAGAGAATATATTTTAACACCACAGATAAAATCTTAAAGAACATTTTATTTTTAGATTTAAAACTTTATTATTGCTAATTAACTTCAGTGGGGTTGAGCAGCACAAACAGGCAGACACCTGCTGGTGAGATTAATTATTCACTATGGGAAGGGACAAGATGTGCATGAAGATGCTGAAAAATGGGAACAGGGTCTGGAGATCACTACTGGAGAAGGGATAAACACAAAGAACAACTTGAGTTCTGCATAGAAAGTGAAATAGGTAAGTTCCTCTGAGGATTGCAGAAATTAAAATTAAGAAAAAAACATAAATGCAATTAGGTATGTCTGTAAGTTTCTATTTATAGAATTTCTGAATAGTATCATGGCTGTTGCAATAAACCTGATCTGAGAAGTTAGCAAATAAATGAGGCTGTATTAGGTAAAGATGTTTGCCTGTGACGTGATCTGGGTTACAAACCACAGCTGATATATAGCCTGGGGGTGTTTTGCAACAGCAGATGTGAGAGGATAAAATGTTAAATAGAAAAGGTTGGGCAGATTCTATAAAGACCTTCCTAGGAGCACCTGATTGGCTAAACACTGCACTTTGCTACCGTGAGGGAGACATAACAGTAAATTGATTCTGGTTGACACAATGGTAATTCTCCTTGGCTGGAAGTTAAACAAAAAAGAAGCTTAACTGATGAAATCTAAAAGTCCCTTTCCTTCCTGGCTGTGAATAGGTGTCTGCCAGGTAAAGTAGTGGGAAATCAGAAAGGAGAAAATGGTAACCTTCAGAACTCGGTACAGTCTAATTGCTACAAAGCGCTCGTGTGTAGAATTATGGAAAACAGACTCACAGCCCCACTGATAGCTATCTTATGCAGTGTTGTTGTAGCCGTGCTGATATTACAGCAACAAGGTGATTGAGGTAATATCTTTTGTTGGTCCATCTTCTGTTGGTAAGTGAGACAAGCTTTTTGAACTACACAGAGCTTTTCTTCACCTCTGGGAAATGTACTCAGAGTATCACAGCTAAATATAAGGTGGAATAGATTAACACATTTTTCAAGGGACCATTCAAGATGAAGAGGTCAAACACCTCTCATACAGGGGGGGAGGGACATTTATCTTGGTGAATAGTGCAATACAGGTGTGACAAAGTCAGGCTGGAGGGCTGCAAGAGAGTGGTGGAAGGCAGGTGGCAGGTATATTAGCCCTAGAATGATAAAGGCCCTTTTTCCTACAAGCTGAGAAGGGGTTACCTCAGGTTAATTAGGGACACCTGAGTCCAATTAAGGGCTGCCTGAGACCTTTTACCTCCCCCGCCCCCTCTGATGAGAGAGAGGCTTCTCCAGGGTGAGAGGCTGCTCACCTCCCCCTAGGGGAAACAACTGGAACAGTGTGTGCCTGTTTAGGGGAAGGACTAGTTGGTCTGATTGGTGGAGGAGCACTCCTTAGGCCTACCTTGAAAATATTGATAAGTATTGACAAACACTGTCCAGAGTGGGGCTGATTTACCCCAGGCCCTGACACTGCCAGAGGGGGAAGTGCTAAGTCTGAGGAGATGGAGGAGGTGCTTTGGTACACAGGAGAAGTGGGGGGTTGGTTTACAGTCACCCTATTGTTGGTTTTCATAGAATCGTAGGACTGGAAGGAACCTCGAGAGGTCATCTAATCCAGTCCCCTGCACTCATGGCAGGACTAAGTATTATCTAGACCTACTCTACTTAGCACTTCCATTAAGACAAAAGCAGCACTAGGTTTTCTGCCCATTTCATTTGGGGGTTGGTGGAGGTGTCACTATTTCTCTGTATACCTGAACAGTCTCACTGTAGGAAGGCTATTGCCACCCTTCCAAAAATCCTCACACCACAAAGATTAAGTTCCTCTGAGACAGATGGGATTGCCACCCCATAGCATGGCTAGAAGAAGGCAGATGGGGTAAAACTGTGGGGAGGGGAGTGGTATTTTAAGCTCCATCCACTCAGGATGCCACTCTCAGACTGTGCAGGTGTTCACAATTCAACCATGTATTTTGCTAGGGGAATCTAAATCCAGGGCACCTAAGTGGGGTTCAGGTACACCACCATAGACTCCTCTGGGCTCCTCAACAGGGGAAAAAATGAGTGGTGTTCTCCCAAATGCTACCACTAGTAGCACCAAACTGATATATCATGCTCAGCAAATTAATGTTGATATTTAAATTATCATCTTTGAGCTTCTGTGTTAAAACCTTGCTGAGATGAACAGGACAGTCCACACCTCACAAGCTTTTGTCTGCATGCTCTCTTGGGCAGATATCGCTGCATCCCTTACACTCAATTCACATTTGGCAGGGTCTATCTACCAGAGACTTAGGGCATGTCTACATGTACAGAGCTGCAGCGCATCTGGTGAAGATGCTCTATGCCGATGGAAGAAAGCTCTCCCGTCAGCATAAAAAATCACCTCCGTGAGTGGCAGAAGCTATGTTGGCTGGAGAAGCTCTCCCGCCTACATACCACTGTGCACACTAGCGCTTATGCTGGCGTAATTTATGTCACTCAGGGTGTGTGTGTGTGTGGAATATTCATACCCCTGAGCGACATAAGTTTCGGCGACATAAGTGGTAGTGTAGATGTAGCCTTATTTAAAAAAAAATGAAAGCTGAGATTCTGGCGTATGAGATGGCTGCTTGGTGGTTAACCATACTGCCCTTCACCCAGAGCCCAGATGCATCACTTTTGAGAGATTGTTGTGGATCTGAGAACGCACTATGCTTCTTCTGAATCCGGATCTTCAATAGGACATCTCACCTTTATGCTTTGAATGTTTGTTTTCACTTATTCTGTTCTGATGTCTTTTAGACAAATGCGTGGGGAGGAAGGGGTGAATTCATTAGAATGACTGACTAAGGGCCTGCTTTGAGCATTATCTTGGTTAGCCAAAAGTATTTGTGAGAGCAGCTACGAGGACAGTTTTTTTAATACTGAAAATTAATGCTGAGCTGCAGCATAAACTCAGGATGGAGGCCTTCTTGGACACTTCTTGCTGAGAATGTCATCTTAGGAAACACTCAATGTACAATCTGTTCATGGGCTGGACCTTTTACTACCATCTATATGGATGCTATTGTCTCTGTTCACTTGCTGGTCCCACCCTCACCTTAGATTTGACTCGGTGACACTTGCTAATATTCATATGGCAAAAAGCAAATATTTGAACAAACAGCTTTTCTTTTACACTATTTTACTAAGTTAAGCTGACAATAAGAGGAAATGCTGTTCAGAATACACGTGGGATGACTGATTTTTTTGTGTCACTTAATTTGACTCATTAAAATGTGTTGAGTCCAGGCTTTTAAAATTCTGAATGTGGATTCAAGCCATAAAACTACCCAAACACTTAAAGCCAAAAGGTAAATCTGCAGTATGAAGTGCAGGGATTTATTCCATATGTGAATCCTCAATGAGAGTTTCACAGCTAAACCCTTGTGCCGCTTATTATGAATATATGCACAATTTTTTCTATATTATATCAAACAAACTAGTGTTGGTATAGTGCTGGGGTTTTACAACCTTTATTATGGCTCTCTACCCTGGACAAGCAAATGTGGAGATCTAAAAACATTCTGATAATGGGGTTTAACTTGCCCAAGCACAGTATTTGCATCTAGCTACATATCCGTAATTGTCTGGCTGCTTTTTTGGCGTGATAATGAACATCACTCGTATCTTGGCGCATAATACAACAAAGCACTCAATAGAGTTTTTTCCTTGCCCTGGGAGGATTTGAAAGTACTTGATTCATGCTTTATCCCTCTGTCCAGTATCATCATATTTGGAGTGAGGCTTAAGTGAATAATTGCCTGACAGTAGATCTGAAAAGTGGATGGTTGAAGGGAATAGTCTGGCTGGAAAAGAAGTGATATGACTGGACACATCTCATCAATAGAGAGGTTTTAGTAGTGTTAGTGAGGGATTATGATCAATTTTCTTAGATGCTGCAACTGACTTTACTTTCTCTTTTGTCCTGTGAGAGGGTAAACGCGCAGTATTATACAGGGTGATCCATACGAATGGAAGGAGCATGGCTGCATCCTCCTAACCCACCATGCTGAAAATTTAGCTATAAGAAGTGACAGTATTCAGACGCTTTTATCCCCAGCCATCTCTGCTCTGTATCATTGCACAGCACTCTGATCAAATGCTCTTTCAGTCAGGCTGAACAGTGGGAAAAGAAGGCTGTGCAGCTGTTATATAATAATATCAGAACTCTAGACTATACAACTCTAAGACAGACAGATGGAACTCTGTTCCGACACTTATTCCCACTGCAGGGAGAACAACTCACAAGTGACACGCAGGCAGCCCTCATGAAGACAATACCATAACTGGTAGTTACTTATGAATCTATGTGCATAGGGTTTGCATTGCTTGGGGGAGATTATGCTAATGGTATTCTGAAGTTAATACCCTGTGACTAAATGAGCCTAACATTAAACACTGTATATGATGAACAGCTGGGTTTAATATACTACAGTATTCACAACCAATCTAGTGAGCAGTCTTGGCCTATGGACCTTTGAGGGTCACTAGTCTCACAGTAGAAAAGACCAGAAGAATCTCAGATATTTTTCTTATGGTCGGACAGTTGTTCTTTGGCTTATGTGAAATGATGCGGTAGTTTCAATCCAGCTCTTAGTGGACAGCAGTCCACATGACCAAACAAAAATCCCCACAGCAGCACAGTTGTCTGTCACCTTTGTTCAGGAGCTCAGAATAGACCCAGCATTGACTGAGTGCAGACACTGAGTTGAGGCCCTTTAAGGCCCTGGTTGAGGCAGATTCCTAGCTCACTGTGGAGAAGCCTGTACGACTGCTGCTCATGCTGTATTTGTTCCATGCACTTTCGTTTCTGCTTCTGTCAGTTTAGCATTGTTAATCAACACTAGGACTACTTTTCAAAGGAAAAAAGTAAGTCCTCTGCAGAGGTGCACAGGGAACATTTGTTATGGTTGCTTTCACTTCAACGGAGAGCAGAGAGAGTTAAATGTAGCAAGGTTAGTTATGGCGAAGTTGTGGTCACCATGACATAGTCCCAAAGACCACATTTCCTCAAGCACATATGCCAGATACATTTCTGGCTTTAAAGAATAAAAGTTGTCCAGTAAAATCAACCCCACCATTAGTGAGATGCAGCCTTCATACCCACACTACTTTAATTATTTTTCAAAGACACAAGCCTAAGATACCCACCCCCGCCATGCATTTAAGAGGAACAAGTTTTACTTCCAACTTCTTTTTTTTGAAAATCCTTCTAGATTTCAGGCTACTGAATGATTTTATTTTTATTTGAGAATAAAATAAATCTAAGGCCTTGTCTACACTATACAGTTTTGTCAACAAAAGTCAGCTTTCGTCAACAACACAATGGAGGTGTACAATGGAGGTGTACACACTGAAATGTTCCTCCCACCGCTGTAACTCCCCTGCTACGTTGACATAATAAAGCCACCTAGATGAGCAGTTGAGCACTTTTTGCAACGTAGTTAGAGCGAGGCAACAGCAGTGTAGACACTGCGCTTGGTTATGTCATCCTAATTGGCCTCCAGGAGGTGTCCCACGATGCTCATCTTGACTGCACTGGTCAGCAGTTTGAACTCTGCTGCCCTGAGGTACATAGGTATGTGCCCTTCCCTCGTTTAAACACCTGGGAATTTTTGAAATTCCTCTTCCTGTTTGTTCAGCATGCGCAATTCACACAGTATCTTCCCAGCTGATCATGCCGGCTTTCTGCAGCAGACGCACTCCCGCGTAGAATACACCAAAGCTGTTGGATCTGCTGGGCCTATGGGGAAAGGTGGTTGTACAGTCCCAGCTTCATCAGCAGGACTAGAATCCATGACCCCAAGCACTTGAGCAAAAGGAAAAATTCCATTAACTTGTAGCAGTAGTAGGTTCTTATTCTTCATGTGAGGCAGCTATTAGAGGGGGATCTGACACACTAAGACCGTTTAAATTAGAGAAGTTTCTGTTGGCATAATTATGAGTATGTATACATTGTGAAAAAAAGTGTGTCATTTATTCAGGTTAAAATAGCAGTGACAACATGGCAACACTGCTTTTAGCTTGTATTAGCTGCTCAAGTTAAATCCTATAAGAGAGCCTGGGGTTGAACTTGAGTAGCTAACCCAAGGTAAAACCTGAGTTGCCATGTCTTCACTGCTATTTTAACATGAGTTAGCTAACACAAGCTAGTTACCCTGACTAAGAACACATCCCTCCCCCCACCACATCAGTGCAGACATACCCTACATCAGGGCAGCTACATTGGTGCACATCCCTACTGCAGGCAGGGGAAAGATAGAAAATGCATTAGAGTTTAGTCTATTAAGAAATGACTGATTAAAAGAAAAAAAGTCCCATGTAGGAAAGAGTGCAAGCTATCTTTGTCACTTTGTAGAAGAAAGTGACAGCAAAGTCTGAAAGTGCTGATTTTAAATGCAAATTGAAAATAAACGCTGCATGAATCATGACCTTTTCTGTGTTGCTGACAGTGGAATCTTTGGTAGATATTTCTTCTGCTACTAAATCTGGCAGAAGAACTAAACAGTATTAACTGGCAAATTACTAACTAAAAATACTTTTGTGCTGGAAAAATATTTTTGCTGAAAAGGCGCAGGCATGAAAATACGTATATCAAACATTTAGTACCACAGTACCTGCAAGTGTGAATAAATTGCACTTCAGTATTCAGCACTACACCAGTGGTATTTTCTTGGTGAAAAAAGTTACTACTACTACTGTATGTTAAGAACATAAGAGTGGCCATACTGGGTTAGACCAAAGGCCCATCCAGCCCAGTATCCCGTCTTCCAACAGTGGCCAATGCCAGGTGCCCCAGAGAGAATGAACAGAACAGGTAATCATCAAGTGATCCATCCTCTGTTGCTCATTCCCAGCTTCTGGCAAACAGAGGCTAGGGACACCATCCCTGCCCATCCTGACTAATAGCCACTGATGGACCTTTGTAACCTGGGCATAAACATCTAAATAATGAAATCAAGTTCCATGACACTTTGAGATAAACTGCAGGCATAAAAGTCAGGCAAACAAACATGCCTATCAAGTGTGTAACTCTACGTGAAAGAAAGAGCGCCATATCTTCTTGGCGTGAGCGATAAAAATCCAGCTACTTGTACCATACATGTTTGCAGTTATATCACCCAGGTATTTTCTTCATGCCTATTTGGTATGGGAACTTTTCCAGATTTCTATCAATTTAATAAAAATAATTTAATAAAGAAATCAAAAGCAATACAGCAGTGCTCAAAGGCTTTGAGTAGGCACTTTTAATGCACATCTTCACAGCTCTTTATGGCAAGTACCTCCTGAGTAAATGGTATTAATGTTTATGCAGTAGGGAATCTTTCTATTGACCTATATTCTCTGCTGATGAAACTCCCTTGAAGTCAAAGGAGTTAAAACAGCAGAGATATGGCCAGTGGAAACAAGTCAATATGTATATTTGATCACTTCAGACAAGCATGAAGGAGGAATCACAAACACGTTTGCCATGTTTAGACACATGCTTCCACCTTCTGTCCTCAAATAGCTCCTGTGTGGTACACAGGACCAGTTAACATCTACAGTGATGTTTATTGTAGACAATTGTTTATTCATATTACATGCCCAAACCTTGACACCACATCATTTTATAAGAAATGGATATCATTCTATAGTTCCTAGAACTGATAGATTATCATCATGCCATGTGGAATTCTGGCAGGGCTTGCTCTTGAAGCTATAAATCAAAAGGACAATTTATATTGTGACTGGCTATATTTAGAACAGTGTCTCTAAAGTCAAGAAACCTCTTAGAAAATTCTATAAAATCTCATTGCCCCCCCGCCACTCCACCCACACTACAGGAAATGTGTCTGAACTCAGCAGTGAGATCTTGCCTCCAGAAGCTTGTGAGGGGCCCTTCTTCTGATAATCCAAACCACTGAAGGCATTTTAGGAACTATTGTGGATGGACTGAGTCATTTCTACCACAGTTTGTAATTTTTAAGTGACTTGATTTTTTTCTTAGTCTGTGATTTCATGCTCATTCATGTTTTCTTTAAATATTTAATTTGCATGCAGAGAATTACAGCGTCACCCCCCCTCTCCGTCTGAACGGTGTCAGGTAGAGAGCCGTGCAGCCAGAAGTCCTGTTTCTTCCACAGAGGACAGGCAATAGCAGTACAAGCTGCCTCATTCCACCCCCACCTTGAAGATGAGTGATAATTCAGTGTCCAGTCTCACCTAGTCCTTGGCCACTCTGATAAGGAAAATAGCATGGATGCTAATTGGTGCCTATGGTGCCAGCAGTTTTTCTGAGGTGGACACTTAGACCAACTTTTTCAAAAGTGCCCATTGATTTTCGGTGCCCAATTTGGGGCATAGAGTTCTTGATTTTCAGACATGCTGAAAATTATGACTCCAAGTGGAGATTGTGACATGGGAGGGCTTCTCCTCAGCTTTCAAGCTGTCACCTCCCCCCCCCCACAGTCTCCTTTAAGTAGGTTTATTATCCAAATATAACCAAATAAGCAAAAAGCGTCTCTCAGCTAATCTTTTGTCCTAGGGTTTCACAGCCTCCCCTTCCAGGGATCTCAGGTGATCCTGCTTCTTGCAGCTTCCCAGTTCCAGCCAGCCCCCTTCTCCTTCTGGAAAAGTGGCCTCTGGGTTATCTCCCTGAGTACCTGCCCCCTTGTTCCAGGAATCCACCACCAGAGTTAGCACCATTCCTCTATCACTTTTCTCCCTAGACACAGCCTGTCCCAATCACTCCTCCTCTTCCTGTCCTCTAACAGGCCTTTATAGCCCCAGGTGTAGCCTGGCCCCTTAAATTGGCTCACCTGGGCCCATCTGCTCAGACAGGGACACTGGGGACTGATCTACTCACTGGGGACTGTCCTGTGATAGAGACAAAGGGAGTGTTGACAGCTCAAGTGAGGCTCAAGGTATCCCAAGCTGAGCTAAACTGGTTGTCCGCTTCCAGCACATCTGCGACTTGACATTCCATCATCCTGCATATAACCACAGTCCTTCCTCTTCTCTTTCAGCAGCCTCATGCCTGCACCAAGCCATTCATTCCCATCCCTAGTATCTGAACTCTGCTGACACTCACTCCACTTGAGAGGCTGATCTCTCTTGCTCCTCCAGTGATATTGATACCGGCCTCTTCTTTCCTTTTCACTGTCTTACCAACACTACTGAATGACCTGTAATCCTTGCTGCAGGCTCAAGCCCCAGCACACCCAGAATAGAAGAAATAGGAAACAGGGGCAAGCTTTGGATCCCACACTCTGATTGGAAAATCAGAGGAGGAGGAAGATGTGGAGCTACTCACATCTATATATGGTCAGGCAAATCTGACGCACAGTGAATGGGTATGATCTATTCGTTTCAGTGGTTAAACTAGTTTTATCTACAGGTGTTCAGGAACACTGTCTTGCAAAAATGTGCTTGTGTGTGTATATGGTATAGGTAATGTGGTGCTATGGCTTACTGGCCATATCAGCACAATTCAAGTCCTGTTGAAAGTGTAACTACCAGAGGGGAGGTGGAAGTTTAAAAATCATGTATACTTCCATGTGCAAAAAAGATGCCTATTGCACTCAATTCCAAGATTTTTTGGATGCTGAAAACAACAATATAGATTAGAATCTGATTACAAAATGTTGTCCCTTTTCTATGTGTAGCTGTAAACTAATTAAAAAAAACCCAAACTGAACTTGCATTCTGGATGTGATGAGTCATAGATTTTCCCTAAAGAAAAACTTTTTAAAAAAAATGTATAAACACACTTAAAACTTTAAATGATATTGCCCAGTTAACTAAATTGCTAGACACATTAACTGTAATTTCTATTACAGTCACAACTTTGGTGAGCCAATAAAAGTGAACCAGTTCATTGAACTGAACAACAAAAACCTAAGTAAAAGCCTGCCTGAGGCAAAGGTAATTTACTTTCTAAACTTTGGCTAGGGTGTGTTATCACTGCCAAAATTACCCATCTGTATTTTTCTCCTCAGCCTCCTCCTCTTCCTCATTCATTTTGGAACCTCCTCCGAGGCCCGGTATGAAAGTCAAAGATTTCTTCATTAAAAAAAGAAATGTTAGGCTTCAGTGATAGATATCTAGAAAAATCTTTTGGTCAGTAATACCAAGTAATGGGCAGTTATCATACTTCATAGGAAGTGTACATCATGTAGACTATAATTTCAATTAAAATGCAGACAGTTTTTATGGTGTTCCATGTCAGATTCAGTTAGTAAGAATAAAATGAGCATAGTCTATTGAAAAAATACTTCGGATTGCATGAAGCATTTGAAAAGAGGTTCTTCCATAAAGCAGCCCACCAAATGCAATCATCACCATTGTTTGCTTCAAAAAATTTCTGCACATACTACATTTTTATCTCTACTTGAGGCCATCACCACTTCTTACTATTGGTGTGGCCTCCTCAAAAAGCCTGAAGAGAATTCACAAGTTTTGCAAAGGACTCCACTGTCCATATGACAGATACATAGTTCTCCATCACCATTCTGTCCTCTCCATAATGGGTCCGTATTGCTCAAAAAATTAGGAATGTAAAATTCTTCCCTTGGATGCAAATGTGTGATTCTAGCAGACTTAAGTGGGAGTTGTGTGGGCACCTGTGATTGTAGAATTTGGCGTGTACTTTATAATTCCACCTATTAAGTATCTGTCTATGCTTGTAGAGGACTAGCACTTTTTTATCTATCCCTCTCAAAAAGTGAGATGGGCTGTGAAAGAGAAATTGAAGTAACTAAAGGGCTGTCACCTATATTCTTGTGATTGCTTAAGAAATCACAGACAATCAAATTAAAGCAGTTGGCAAAACCTGCCAGATGAATCAATTATCTATCATTAATGGCACGTACAACATTTACTATGGTATCTGAGACAAAAACCCCGGGAGGGGTGAAAGGATAAGTCATATGATTTTATCATACAGATTCTGCAGCACGTTCACTGAATTATGCGTTGTTTTTTTTAAAGCTGCACACACAGAATGCCATTTGCCTGCATGCAAATGAGAAACCTGGTGGCTTCTTGTGATGAAGATTGAAAACAAGATGATTGGGCCCAACCTCCTTGATCCTGCAAGTCTGTGCATGGTGTGCAAAGGGGAGCTCAGAATAGTAGTGCTCCAGAGCAAGTGTGAGCAAAGCCTACACATGGAATAAAGCTCACAGCTAGAGCCCTGGTCCAGCATTTGGATCAGCTAATGTAGACCCATGTGGGATTATGCACAGACCCAAGGGTCTGGGTAGTGGATTTCAGTGCAGGACTGGGTTTCAGGCGTAGTAAGTAGTAAATAGAAGTAACCCTCAAGCCTCTTGTGCACCTCAGGTGAAATCCTGCCGCCCCCTCCTCCCCCCTTGAAGTCAATGGCAAAACTCCCATTGACTTCAATGGGGTCAGGATTTCACCCCTGGTTTCATGCTAACTATGCTCCCCTCTCTGACATAATTCTCACTGTTCGGCAGGAGAACCACTTGGATGTATGGCATAACTGCAGAATCAGGACCCCTGTACTCCTTCTTATCATTTTTTACTTTGCATGTATCTGAGCAACACTCAGCAGATTTTCTGTGATCAAGGCCAAAGAAATCAGACCATTTTTAATTTTTGTTTAAATATGGTATTAGATGCCTAACTTTTGGCCACCGAGTGTGAAAATTTTGGCCATCCTGTCTGATTAGTAGACTATATCAAAGTGGTCCAGTATACAATATCTATTTCAACATGCATTATTTTTCACACCTTGCTCAAAAAATCTTATGCTTCTCTGGAGAGGCTGCCTGGCTAGAAAAGTTGGTCCCCATTTAATATTAACTATTTCTGAGCTCCCATGTAGAGTAGAGGTGCAGCCATGTTGCAATATGCAGATCTGGATCCCTATCCTTCTCTGAATTCCAGACATCCCAAAGCTTGGAGGTGTTCAGATCCAAAGATCTGGAACATGGCTTTGGGCACCATTTGTGACATTCCAATTCAGATTTTTTTTAAAAAGTCCTAAAATGTGGATGTTTTTGCATGTTTGGACCTGGTGTTTTAGTTCAGCTTACAGCCTACTTGGTCCCCAAACCCTCTGCAACCAAGAAGACTGCAGGTTCAGGACAGGCAGTTTGGTGCATTTTACCTCTAGGTGACGATTTTTAAGAAACAGTTTCCTTGTGTGTTTGGAGTTTTACTGCTGTGAATGTTGGTTCAGTAATACTGAAAGCTGTAGCATCTGTTTCTGTGTCATAATATCTAGAGCATCTGTCCCATCACACTGCTTCCCTTTCTACACTTATTTTAGAAAAGTGTTAATTAGATGTCTGTTTAAGCCCAACTCAGAATTTTCCTTGTATCTTCCTCCTTCTTCCCTTACCTCTCCTGTTCTGCAGTCCCAGTCGTCTGCTTCATATACACAGATATTTCTTTTGGTTATTTTTTGTGTGGCTTTCTACAGCCGCTGTTCCCCACTGGCTCATCTCCTACGTTCAGTGACACTTTTTCTATACAAATAACAGGCTTCATTGATGAGGTAAGTCTTTTACATCTATAAAGGAAAAAAGTCTCAGACCAGTGAGATTGCTCTTTCAAAAAAATTGGCTATGGTGGATGTGGATTTAGACTACTCCATTTTCACCCCCTGCTCTGCATTCAGATAACCTATAATCCCTATATCTGTGTCTTATTCCTGTTCTTTACAAATATTGACTTCCCCTGCATGCCATCCTGGGATCCATTTGATGATTCTCTTTGCCTATCAGTACAAATGGGATGGAGATTTTCATCACTTCTCTTTTTACTCTGCTTGGCTTCTTCCAATACAGTATGTGTTGAAAGGAATGGGGAATCTCAAGAATAATATCAGTCACTTGGGAGTATTACTGCTCATACGCTCTGCCCCTTTGTTTTTTCCTCTGTTGTGGGTTAGACCCTGGATTTCTGACAATGTTGATAGGCAATCTTCTCATTCACTTCTGAGCCTAACAGGCTTACTGCTGTCACATCTGCCTGTTGTCTCTAGCTCTTTTCATTTAATGGAAGAACATGGGGAGTCTGTTACTAGAGATTTTTCTTCTTTGTTTTATGAGCTCCTCTTTTCTCTCTCTCCTCCTTTGTTCTTTATTTGTTTGTGGAATATCCTCCCTTTTTTACACTTTCCTTACCACATTTGCCCCACCACTTTTCCTTCTACAACAGCCAGTTCATTGATCCCGCCCCTCCCTCCACCCCTGCACCCACTCCTCCCAAAAGAAATCACATTTCAGCAGTCACATTAAGTGCAAACATTTCCTCAGAAATTATACGCCAGATAAATCTTTCAGTTTTCAGCACACAGTTTATAACTAAGTGCACTGTCTGCCCACACATGTAGAAACAGATAACCAGTGATTTATATTTTCATAATGAATACTGCAGTGATTCATTTTGTAGCGCTATATTCCTATCATTGGCAGTGGTGACAATGAAGATCCATATATTCACAACCATCAGGGCACAGTATCTATTTGAGAGTAAAGATAAATCAAGGACTGGACTGCAATATAAAGCCGCCTAACTGGGAGAGGGGCGAAGACACACAGGATGATAGTAGCTGACTGCCTGCAATGGGCTAAGGTGTGTTATGTCACAAGAAGAGTCCTGCAGGCCCCTTTTGGGTCCTTTCCAGCAGTTTTACTCTCTGGCCTCCCCACATGCTATGAAGAGCTAGCTGTAGCTCTCTGGAGACTGTCAATACTATTGGCTTTACACTGCATCCCTGGGATGTATCGTGCTCCCTTTCCACAGAGGCTGAGCACACTAATTGCCCTCACACTGCTCTGTGGTGCTGCTGACTTGTGAGCAAGAGACTAAACTCCTCTCTTCCCCCGCCCCCGATTCAGCAAGGTACTTAAGTACATGAGTAGTCCCACTGGCTTTAGTTCAAAGCTGTGGTAAAGATCACTTCAGGATGGTGCTTTGTACTATTTCCAGGCTACTTCACCTCCCGGACTATCCTACTGTGAGCCAACAGCTCCAAATTTTAACCATGTAAGAAAACTTTTCCTCAGTGTTGAAGTATTTGTATACATTTTAAACAAGTGCTTTCATGGCTTTGAATGGTTCTCAGAGCCAGGTGGACCAAATAGATTGATTTTCTCATTTTAAAGTATGAGCATCTTTTTATAAAGCATGCTTTTGGTTTTAGTGGTGATCTCCTTCCACACTGTGTTAAGAAAAAGGTCTGGAAGAAGTTGTGGCTATTTTAGTCTCTTCAGATATTTGATTTCTATATAAACCAGGGGCCAGATTTAAACAAAGCTTTTTTGAAAAACATGGCCCCAGAAATGCACTACTAGAGTAAAGAAATACACTAGACTATATGAAAGTCAGGCAGATTGCAGCCATCTCAAGCACAGAAGTTTTAACTAGAACTGGGCAAATAGGAATAAAAAAAGTATATGGAAGTATTTTGTTTAATAGAAACCACAGATTAGCATCAGGAATATTTGTGACTCCCATTGGCTTTGTGGGAATGCTCATATGCAGGGATACAGGTTTGTAACAGCAGGAAAACTATCATGGATACTGTGATTTTCCTATTTGCCCATGATTTGTCTTTGTGTCTGTGAATCACCTTGCAGTGGTGTCTCCTGTCCTGCGGGTTGGGCCCGGCTCCCAGCTCTGCAAGCTGTGACCTGGCGCACAGATTTGCAGCGCTGCTCAGATTTGGCCCAGCCTACCCTCCGTCATGACGAGGGGGTGACCTGGCCAAACCTGAGTGGTGCTGCAACCCCATGCCTCAGGTCACAATGCCAGAACTGGAACTGGGCCCAACTCCACAAGACAGGAGCCACCAGTGTGTGGTGAGCGCAGGGTGGGCTTGCCTTCCAGCCCTTCTCATTTGTCACAACTTTTAAAAAAAACCAAAACCCACAAAAAACGCATGACTTTTTCTAAATTTATTGTGGCTGCTCTGTGATTTTTGATAAAAGGAATAATGCTGTGACAAATCAGCAGCCCTCCTCATCTGTGTGAATCTCTGTTCACAAGAACATTGGTGAAAATCACAAATACCAGTGTATGTCTATATTCAGACAGGTGTTTGTGCTAGAAGTGATCACTTGGGCAACTGGAAAGTGCTCTGTGGTGCTTCAAGTTTTCCAGTCAGGGAGCAGAAACAATCTCCTGCACAGATCATGAATAACATATAGCTAAGGCCTACTTGAATCACGGGATGATTGTCAAAAAATTGTGGCTGAGTTGCAGACAAGCCATGGAAAATCGCAGAAAAGTAATAGTGGACCTTATTATTTGTGGTAATAAGGTCCATTATTATTTTTCTGTGATTTTCCGCTGTCAGTTGCCAGGGGCTGAGAGCGGAGGCCTGGGGCTGAGAGCGGGAACCTGGGGCCAACAGCGGGGGCTCCCACAGTTGGCTGCCCAGAGCTCCCACTATCAGAACTGCAGTGGACGCCTAATATTGCGGGATCCACAATTTCTGCAATATTGCAAATTAAATAGAGCCTTACATACAGCGAATGCTCAAAGTAACAGCTATAGCAAAGATTTGGTGAGAGGTCTATGAGCTGAGATTGTCAATGACTCATTCATGTGGACCCAATACCTAACAAGCACATTTGCCAACACTAGCCCCTTCCCACATAATTCACAAACCAAAAAGAGAGCAAAGTTTGTTGAACAAATTGTTCACAGCTCTGCTTTTAACACTGGAATAATTGCTGACAGCATAGCCGAAATCAGAATGGGAGTTCATGGGATAATACTGAAAGTATTAAAGAAAAGATATCAGCACCCCAAATATTCAGCCTAAACAGTTAGCATCTATTCTAGACAAACTGGTATCCACTGGAACTCCTTTCAACACTGTCTTTCAACAGTGCCAACTGAATCAATTTTATCATTTGTCTTCTGTTATAATCTGGAGGTGGAGGGACACGACTTGCTATTCTCCTGACCTGGGCACATTTGTTGTTGGACAGCATGTTACAGACGTCCCAAACCAACTTTCATTCCCCTTTTATATTACCGGGCTTGATTGATGCCTGTCTGGCGATGTGGTGGGGGGTGTGCTTTGCATTTTACAAGCCCCCATGTCAGATGAGGGTAGAGTGGGGGATTCCTTCCCTGAGAGGGCAGAGAGTGTTTGCACCTTTGCCTTTCCCTGGAGGTTATACTGGGGCAGAGCAGTTTTTAGTCCCTGTCAGCAGAGGCTGCCCTAGTGGATACACTCAGTCAACATTGACTAGTGTCATGTTGCACATGGGGCTGGGCTGGTTGGCTCCAGGCCCCTGGTAGAACAGGGTTTGTAGATACCTTGTGCACTGTCTCCACCTCTTTCTCAAGCAGATTTTCACTTGTAGGCCCTCAACTCTCTCCAGTGCATCCTGGGGCCCGATCAAACCCATTCCGTTAGTTAATGCAGCTATCTATTAAAGCACATGTACACTTAATGCTGGGAGCAGCGGCAATGACACTTTTCCCACTGCATCTGGCCAGCTGCCTCCCTCTTTCCCCGTGCTAAAATTGGAAGCTAACTCTGCCTTCCTTCCATTTGATGAGCGGTAGGATACAGGATATGGCAGGTCCAGGAGATCCTGTGTGCATGATTTGTAAATAAACAGAACTGGGAGGCATGGCGAGCAGCTAAGCAGCTACCCATTTCAACCTTACAGAAAAAACTCTTTTGGACATAGGCCTAATATCTTAAAAAATGGATTGTCTTTGTACGCACGTCTTCAGAAATATCTTCACTTGTACACAATCATCCCTGTACAAGATCGTTTCTGTCAGAAACTGGATTAAACATGGTTTAAGTGACTCTATTAGAGGCCTCTAAGTAAAAAACAAAAACAAACAAACTGCATCTCCTCTCTCCCTGGATGATCACACAACAGTCACCCCCCAAGAAAACATAAGGGTCCCTTTGCTCACAGGGAATAGTACCTTACTCCACAAGGAACGGTGGCAGAATGGTCCCTAAATGAGCAAAAGGGGATTAATTGGTAAAGTACTTAAAATTGATGCTGAAAGCAAGTCCACACCCCAAACATAAAACTGATTCATCTAATATGATCGTTTCTTGTAAATTAATGCCTTCTCCCCTCCACTCATAATGAAAGGTAGCAAAAGGCTGGTGCTGGTAACAGGCCAACCAAAAGTACAATTTCAGGCATGACACTATTATTTAGAAATGGCCAAACTGAGAAGTGACCCAGTAGCAACTGAGACAATAATCGTAACCATTCCAAAGGGAATTCTCCCCTCTCCAGAAGGAAACAAATCCCATGTTGCATACAAAAAGTGGCAACTGCAAGTAACGCACTGGAGAGGTAGGCCAAAATCTCAGTGTTATAAATCAACTTCTTTTCACAACCCTCCCCTCCACTGAACCAAACACAAAGACAGAAGAAACTGTTCCTATTGACTGCTGACAGAGATTATATAAATCTCTCCTCATACATCATTCTTATTATTATTAAATCTCATGGAACTAGCTCGAGGCAGGCAGTTAGGAACAGGATCCATCATGCTGCTATTTTGATTTGGAGATATGTTAATTCTGTGATATTTCTTAGTGGGAGCCTTCAAGCTTAATTTGAAGCCTTTAGGCCATTACTAATCAACTTCCTTGCAGTCCAGACCCAACTCTTAATAAGAGCAAGTTATAACTCCTATAGCAATAATTATTTTAATGTACTGAAACAGGAAACATCAGGCTCATCTCTTAACATCTGAAGTACACTGTCAATGTCAGATGTCATTAAAGTATGGGTGGTTCTGAAGAGAACCCCTAAGAGTAGATAATTGGTAGATTGAATTAAAATTAATCGACCTCTGTATTTCAAGGCAGACACTGTTTATTTCTCATATAATAGTAATCTCCCTGCTAGAGTCCATGTTAAAATCAGTAAAGAAATGCCTAGGAAGCCCATTCAGAATTGGGCACTGTGGAGGGGTCACTCACCAGGCAGTGCACCCCCTCATAGCCAGGCATGGTGCAGCAGCCTCTTCAACTCTGCCATCTCCATCCCCCGCCCCTTCAATCCTGCTAGGGTGACCGGAGAGCAAGTGTGAAACATTAGAACATGGGGTAATAGGTGCCTCTATAAGACAAAGTCCCAAATATCGGGACTGCCCCTATAAAATTGGTACATGTGGTCTCTCTAAAGCTTGCAATGGTTTGCCCCTTCTCACAATTCAGCCCTGGCACTCCCAGTACTATCAGGTATGATGGGGAGGCCCGTGGTCATGGACTGGATGGTTTATACCTGCCCCACCCCAACAGGTCCCGGAGCCAGTGACACTCCCTCCCCAACCCCGGAGCTCCCCACTGCAGTATGGTCCCCATTGGTTCCAGGCGGAGCTGAGTTTGGCAGTACACTGGGGGTGGGTGCCTTGTAGTGGGGAGGACTGCCCCACTCCCTGAGAGAGTGGGCTGCAGCAGGCCAGTGCACCTGCACAGACGGGCAGCCAATTAGAGAGGGACTTATTGTGAGCCAATCAGGGCCCAGATTGGAGGCAGCCAGTCAGGGCCAGGCTCAGCCCCATAAAAGGCTGCTCTGGGCGAGACCAGTCAGTCTGTCCCAGGCCTTCAATAGGGGAAGGTCAGTCTCCAGAGGTGGGAGACTAGCACCGCGGACAGCACAGTGCTGGCCAGGCTCAGGGAGCAAAAAGGAGCTCTAGCCTGAGGCCTGCCAGGCTGCAGGCCCTGAAGGGAAGGGCCTAGCGGGTGCAAGGGGCCGTAGGGGAAGCGGCCCAGGGAAGTGGACAGACAAGGGGAGAGAAGGAGGACAGCGAGGCTGCTGCCAGAGGGGCCCTGGGCTGGGACCCAGAGTAGAGGGTGGGCCTGGGTCCCCCTTTCCCCCCTTGCAGTACACTCAGCCATCGGCCGTAGGGAGCGGCCATGGTAGACTACACCGGATCCCTGACAAGAGGGATTAGACTTTGGGGTGTGTGGTTGGACATGGCGGCTGGGGTGTAGAGAGACTGCTGACCACACACCCCCCCGGAAGGGGGTGTGGATGGACTGAGGGGCACTGCTGGAGGGCAGTGGTCCTGAAGAGGACACTACGAGCTGGAAAGCGACGTGGGCTCAGACGACAACCGAGGGTGAAATGACGGATGGGACACCACCAGGAGGGGGTGCTCCACTGGACAGAGCTAATTCCCGGAAGCAACCAGCAGGAGGCGCCAGGTGGTGAGTCCCAACCCCGCTATAGTGCCTCTTGCTCACTCACTCACCCTGGGCTGCTGGAAGGGGGATTCACTGCTGAGATGCACCAGGGACTTGGCCAGAGATCGATGCCACTGATGGGTCGACCAGTGCCTGCGGGGAGCCTGTAGGGGTGCTGGAATATGGTGTAGTCCCTCATGGGCAGTACCAATACACATGGGATAAGGGGGTGCAGCATGGAAGCTACTTCCATGGAGCACCTAGGGCTCCCTGGACCCAATGAGTTTGCATCACTGCGACTCAAGAGTGATAATACTGGAAGTATATTTTGGCGCTGCTTTTTTTTAAAGGATTAGAATACTGTAATCACTCCCTTCTTCCTGGTCTGCAGGCTTCTCTATCCCATCTGTTGATTGCCAATTAGTTGCAGCTGTGGTGTTATCTATTTTGTCTCTTAACCCCTTGGCAGCTGTGGCAGGATGGGGTTTATACACCAGGATCTGGCTACTCTGGTGTAAGTAAAATGCAGTGGGATCTTTACTTTACTGCTACAAGTGAGCTCTGAATGTACCTTTACTTGCCAATATCGCAGCCTCGCTTTCACATGCCACCAGCTTGCAATTTTGGACAATCCTAATGAGGCATATCTGTATCAACAGATACCCAAATATGGTCATAGGTTCCAAATAGTTTAAACACCAATCAGATTTGACACGGATCTTCTAAAACAAACAGAACAATATAGTATGTAAATTTGGCTGCCTTTATATGGCATGAACTCATTAAAGTCATTTACAAACTCCCGGTGACTTCACTGGGGGTGTAATGGGGCCCACAGTATGTGGAGACATTCCTGTTCTTCCCGCTATTCATTTATATCAACTCTCTCCATTTCACATATAAGCCAGGCATTTTATCCTCTAGACTACAAATACTTTAATTATGGTGTGTGTGAATTCATCACAGTTAAATTAACTACATAAAAGTTCTTTTATGTAGTTCTCTTATGCCTCAGTTTCCCCATCTGTAAAATAAGGATAATGATGCTGACCTTCTTTTGTCACATGCTTTAAGGTCTACTGTTGAAAAGCACTACAAAAGAGTTAGGCATTATCATCGTTCCTTTAATGCAATAGAAACATAATAGGAACAACAAGGGCAAAAACCAACCCAGTCCAACCCGTCTCAACACCATGAGCCAGACAAAGCCTCTTCCACAGCCCACATTTGCCACTACAGTGCACACATGCAAAAAAGTATTCAAGTTATACTTGACTTACTGTGCATTTTATGTCTTCAGAATAAAGCTGAGTATAGAATGAATCCTATTACTTTTCTGGCCTCCTGTAAATAGAGGGTTGAAGTGGCAGAGCTGTGAGCCTGTCTCCCTCTCTCACGTATAAATATTGAAATTGAAAAACAATAATGTTGTTTTAGAAGTTTCGTAGAACTTCCAAGCCTGCATCTAGTTTGGGCTTGGAAGTAACTGCGGTCATGAATCAATAAACAGCCCAGCTTGCAACCTTGCTGCTTATCGATTCAGTTGTTTATCTTCTTGTATATTCTCAGCAAAACCAATTATCACTGAGTTAGCCAAACTAGTTTAGTCACTGTTAAGTATTAGCACTGTCTTTAACACTCGCAGAATAATTGCTTTGATCTACACATAAAAACCAGTTAGTTAAAGATCAGTCTAGAACAATTTTTATATATATATTTTTTCCCCATCAGGTTTCATGCAAATTTGGGATAGACTATCTGGGATTATGTTATGAATGCCAAAAAGGCCTTGAAAGAAAGGAGGTTAGATAGATACTTAATAAATATATGTGAGATAAATACTACAATAGGTATATTACAATGATGGTATAATGCTTTTTCATAAGGACACTGGACACAAACCTCCCTGTGGAAATTACTGTGATGAAAACGAGGAATCATGATAAGGATATCTTTTTCTAATATTGGTATGGCTGTTTGGTAAATTCTGAGGAACAGAAATGAATGGCTAAAAAAAGGAGCAGAAAGATGTATTATGTAGAAACAGAAGACAAGGATCAATGTCCTAGCTACCCATGCCTGGACCTCTGTAATCAGAAACAGATCACTTGGTCTTCACAAATGATCCTTGCTGAATGTTCCAAAGAAGGCAAAGCATTCCTCCCCCACAAATTCCCTGCCAATGAACTCTGGGGGGAAAATTTCTCCTGCCCCCTTCAATTTCATAGTCACTTCAACAGCACAAGGAGGCCCAGTCGTGTTCTGGCTGAAGTCAATGGCAAAACTCCCATAGGCTTAGACTATGCAAGGTTAAGCATTGTGTCTTGTATCATTAGCTATTTCTATGCTGGCCCGACACCTGGGGAAGAGGTTTCTTTGACTTTGCTATTTCCACAGTACATTAAAGCTTATGTAAAACTCTAAAGGGTTATTAGTCAAATGAATTATCCATGGACACAGCACCGTGCACTTTGCAGACCACTCTAGACAGTAGGTAAGATAGTCTGACTACAGAGATCTCCTCCTCTCCATCTGACACAAACTACAGAGTAGCTTTCCTACACTTAATAGAGCAGAACTCATTCATGTTTATTTGGATTTCAGGCTTCTGCATCGTATACTTAACCCCTTACCCTATACTGAAGAAGGAAACCTATGCTCAGAAGCATCAAAGCTCTTCTGCAATGGCAGCAGAAAGGGAACCTGGCATGATCGATCTTTTCAAAGCCCAAAGGCAGGGGTGAGCCAGAGCCTGAGAAGGAGCCAGAATTTACCAGTGTACATTGCCAAAGAGCCACAGTAACATGGCAGTAGCCCCCCATCAGCTCCCAGCCCCCGCTCCCAGCGCCTCCCCCTCCCTTCCTGCACCTCCTGATTAGCTGTTTTGTGGTATGCAGGAGACTCTGGGGGACAGGGGGAGGAGCGAGGGCAAGGCACGCTCAGGGGAGAGGGCGGGAACGGGTTGAGTGGAGGCAAGGCCTGTGGCAGAGCCAGGGGTTGAGCAGTGAGCACCCCTTGGCCCATTGGAAAGTTGGCGCCTGTAGCTCTAGCCCGGGAGTCGGTGCCTATACGAGGAGCCGCATATTAACTTCTGAAGAGCCACATGTGGCTCCAGAGCCACAGGTTGGCCATCCCTGCCCAAAGGGGCTGAGGAAATGGGAAATTACATATTTTCAAAATAACAAAACTAAACATGATTCTCCCACCTATCGTCACAGAGGAGATACCCCAGCCCAGGGCTGAAGTAACTCCCCAAGATGAAATATTTACTGCATTGACACAGATGAGTGTTTAAAAAAAAAAATCTGTGTAATCCAACACTTTGGTTTATTGCACAAGGAAATATTTTCAGGAGCTCTCCACATTGCTCTATTCCACACATCTCTGCTGTTTGGTGCCACATTAAAGAAAGTGCATTTTGAGACAATCGCCTGACATGCCAGCTTGTTTCATTGCAAACCTATCTGAAAGATACAGAGGTAATTTTTTCTTCTTCCCAGCCAGTTAGACTATGGACACTGAGAATAAACAGCATTTTTGGTAGCATGTGGACAACAGAATTCCCTCTGCATTCCTACAACATTGCATCATTTATCCTTAACCAATCAGAATGCATGAGGATAAGAGTTTATTTACGGTTTGGAAATTATAGCTCACATAGGTGCGTTGAGCTTCTAAACTCTGAATAACATATAAATGTCATAAATGGTAGATCCAGCTGTGCAGTTACAATACTTACAAGAACAGGAGTACTTATGGTACCTTAGAGACTTACAAATTGCTTTGAGCATAAGCTTTCGTGGGCTACAGCCCACTTCATCAGATGCATAGAATGGAACATATAGTAAGAAATATATATACATACAGAGAACATGAAAAGGTGGAAGTAGCCATACCAACTCTAAGAGGCTAATTAATTAAGATGAGGTATTATCAGCAGGAGAAAAAAAACTTTTGTAGTGATAATCAAGATGCCCCATTTTAGACAGTTGACAAGAAGGTGTGAGGATACTTAACATGGGGAAATAGATTCAATATGTGTAATGACAAGCCTTTTCTTCTTTAGTATACTGCAATGATTGCTTTTTTGTTGTTGTTGAGGAGTAAACTCAGATTATTGATTCACAAGCCACTTAACTTCTCTGCCTGAGCTCCACAATCTGCTGTTTGCCACCCATTGTCTCCTCTTCACTTCCCCCAAATACTTATTGCGTTAATATTTTACAGCAGAAATAAGTGATCATCAGGCCATAGAATATTGCTACTTTTACTAAACAAATATCACTGGGAGGAAAAAACATGATGAACTGATGGCATTTTAGTTGACAAATGTGTCCCTGCAAAAACCTTTCAGCTCCTTTGATTTCATAGCTATAACCCAGTCAAAGATTCAGTTTGAATTTGACTGCTTAGGTAGATGTTACTTTTCAGCTATTAATACTGAAGGACGCTGTCAAGCTGTCCTGCTGTGGCTCAAGAGTGTGAGTGCCAGCCTCAGGGCAGACTGTTAAGAAGCAGGGCACAAACCCCAAATTGGTTGCGAGTCCTATACTTAGATGTCACCCACCAGTTATCCAGTGTGAAATCCTCAAGCACAAGAACATCCTTAACATGGAGTCATAGAAGTTCCCTTGGATACTCTGATCTATCTTGCCACCCAGGTAAGCCTACGGTTGTGATAGATGGTGCCTTATACCAAGAATCACAGCAATATTCAGGTTACTCCCAATCCCAAAGGATCAGTCACTTTCCCCTAGATCAATTGCACCTTTGATCTCACATGAAAGACAATGCTTGTAGCCAATCCTATAATAAACTATCTAAAGATTTATTAACTAGGAAAAGGAAATAAGAGTTATTTACAAGATTAAAGCAGGGAAGCGTGTATACACACAAATGAGTTCCAGGCTAAGTTTCAAAAGGTAATAGAAGCTTCTAGGATAGCAAGCTCTACATGTCCTTTAGGGCTAACCCAGGCCAAGCCCTGGGGATCTTTTGCTTATGCTTAGTAATCCTTTCCCCCCTCAGAGTCCAAACAGCATAAAAGACAGTTTTTCCTTATTAGGTCTTTTTATTCCTCCCCCCACCCTTCTTCTTCGAGTTGCAAGTTCAGCTGTTGGGAGGAATTTAGTTGCATGTCCCTTCTTTGTGGGGGTGGGGAGCAATCAACAAAGGCTTTTGTCATCTGATGTTCCACAACGGTTCATCTGGTGTTGATGGGCCTTCTTTTGTTGGGCAGGAAATACACCTCTTGGGGCAAAATAGTATTTCATACTTGTTAATGTTTTTCTCTTGACTGGTGATTTACAGTTACAGACCAAACATTTATAACATGGGATACAGATATTATAAGTGAGATTAATGCATCCAGCAGCTTACAAGCATTCCATAAAGTGTAAACACTAAACACATTTTTATAACTCTAATACCTATTTTAACAATACTAGCACACAGATGAGCCAGACTGGTTCCAGTTATGTATTTGTCAGAATTCAATGAGACCTAGGGGTCTTGGCATGAGCTGGTACCTTGTTTGCCAGTGTTACAGATGCAATTTCTGTAATAGCCAAACTATTTTATTTGATCTATAGCTTTTTAATATATTATACTTCCAAAGGGCTGTCTGGCAAGAGGTAAATGCAATCGCTCTGCACATCAGACTAATACAAAGAGATTTTCAGGACTTTTGGCTTATTCCTATCGCTCATAATAACAATTTTTCATGAAGCAGTAAGTACATCAGTAGTCAGTTATTTTATTTGAATGCTAATTATAGTCTCAATGTTTGAATTAATTATAACTCCTATTGACTATGGCGATACTGTTTAGAGAAATTATCTCTCAGGTCAGATGAAAAGCTTTGACTTTCTATGACAGACTGGAGTGATTTGTTCTCCAAAGTGGGATTAATATTTAGTGTGAGCTTCATGAAGTATTAAAACCAAATTAAACCAAGAAAGGGTCCCTTCTGAGCTGA
>NW_020664375.1:2837386-2862186 GCF_002925995.2 Terrapene triunguis
GAACTCCTAGTGGGAGAGGGTGGCGATTTGCACAGTGGGATAGCTACCTATGGTGCATTGCTCTCTCTGTCGGAGCTAGAGCACCAACTGTGGATGCGCTCTGCTGACACCAGGAGGGTTGTGTGAACATACACAAGTGATTTAATTACAGCAGTTTATGATCATCGACGTAACTTAAGTCGACTTAACTCTGTAGCGTAGACCTGGCCTAAGTCTTGGGAGGGGACTGCAAGGTCCCGGGGGAAGGTTCAGGCGGCTTGGTGATGAGTGTCATGGAAAGAACTAGACACATACATAGGCTCATAAAGCAGTTTAGGAGATGGAAGCACATCCCTAGAACTAAAAGCTAAGTGCCCCTGGCAGGCAGGATACTAAAAAGCATTTGTGAATGTATACTGAGCTTGGTGGAACTGGTACATTTTATTTATACTTCAGGTTACAATAAAGAATAGTGAGGAGAAAAAGCGATGACGCAGTGGCACCCATTTATTGTAGGAGTCTCTTGCTATCTCATTTGGGACTGAGATAAATGTCTCCTTTATTCTATTTCAGGTACAATATTTGAGCAAATGCATGCACAGCTGTTCCTCAGCATGCTTGAATACTTGATTTTGTATATTTACTTCCTCCTCTGGGAAGCAGAAGAGCAGAAGATTGGCACACTACACTGCAGTTACTGTGCTCTTCCACTTGTTTGCCAAGCAATAAGTTAAGTGTTTATCAAAACTTAGGAAAGTGAGGCTAAGACTGTTCATTGTCCCATACCAAGCATCCTTACAGACATACAGTGTCTAGCTGCCAATCAGTATCTCTGTTCAGGAAAAAAATGTGCTGATTAAAATATTGTACTCTCTCTCCCTTTCTTGCTGGTGCCAAAAGAGCTGGATGTTCTTCACAGTCTGACTCCTTAGATCTCTTGGTTTTGCCAGTTTCAATGGTTCAATTTTAGTTCCACCTTCTAATTTGTATTCCTGATATCAGCTGTTAGGAAGTGAGTTAAATGACTTGAATTCAGACAGATTTAACATTATTAATTGCTCTGCCAATTCCTTTCCAGCCATGTATTTTTTTAAGAGACACCAAAACCTGTGATGGATTTAAGATCCTTGATGCTTAAAAAAGAGAGCTAGAGATAGAATGAACCAATGAACCTGAATGGAGCAAATTATCTATTACAGTCAGTTAGCTGCATTATCTAACACTGTGCCTGCCAGAAAAAGGGAAGATCAGCCTTTTCATTCTCTGCATGTGGCAATATGTGTACTGCAAAAAAAGTGTAGGACACTTCCTCAGTCAGTTAAAGAAATGACATGATGTGGCATCACACTGAAAGCTGTTAAAGATAAAACAGGAAAAAAGGCCTGTTTCTATAGCAACCCAATGAGCAGCTAGGAATATATATCCATCCAGAAGCTGAATGTTTAAAGTTACAGCTAAAAAACAAATTAACCACCTTGTGATGTGTATGGAACGGTAATAAAGTAGTTTCAACTCAACATGTATTCATTTAATTTCAACCATTTTTTCCTCAGTGTTGTAACACTGTGTGACTTAAGTTGACTTTTGTTAGAACTTCATAGTCTCATCCTTCAAAAGCTACCACAGAGGAGCAAAGTTTCAGCTAAATCCCTAAGTAAAGCTCTTAAGCACTAGTGTGAAGAGACCTCTCCATCAATACTTTGGGTATGAAGTGCAAAAAATGCTGTGGCAGTTTAAAGGAGGGGCTCAGAAGGGATGGAGTCTCAAAAGAACACTGATACCTAGTCAATGTGAAAAAATGAGTCAAGCCTGCTCTACTCACAGTATTTGTACTAGTCTACCTAGGTCAGTTAGAGGTGTGATTTTTTTAACCCCAAAATGTTTATGTCGGTACAACTGCTAGTGTGGATGCAGTTATATCAGTATAGAGGTACCTTATAGTAGGTGCGGTTTATTCCTCTTCCTGTATGGAAATAAAATATACCAGCATAAGCACCTTTATACTGGCATAACTTTATCCACACTAGGAGGGGTTGTACCACTTTAACTTTACTGGTATCTATACTAGTTTGTGTGTAGACAAGGCCTTAAAAGTACTTTCAAGAGCTACACCTGGCCTTGAAATCCCCTGCCATTGTTTTGTTGTTTTATAACTGCATATGACTATGTGTTAAAATGTTTTTTCTCTGTTGCTGTGTGAAATACCCACACAAACCAAAAGGAGAAACTGACAACAGAGGGGAAAGCAATGAAATTAACTATTGACTCAAAACTGGCTTTGGATCAGGCCCCAAGTCCAGTAAAATATACAAGGTAACATGGAGACAATAAAAAAATGTTGTTTGTAATTTCTTTCAGTTCTAGTAGTCTTAGACGTTTGCTTGCAAAAACAGTAAGTAAAAAGATTTAGACAGAGTGTTTTAAGTTGACAATGTTTCTTTAAACATTGATGCAAGCAGACTTCCTGTGGGCTAAGTCACTTCAAATTTAGACCTTAACACTTATAAGGTAACATACTGTTTGCATTACATTTAACCACAAAATATTCCTCCCAAATTTTCCCGTTCTCTTTTGCTGTTGACAACACTACCATCTCTCCAGTCATTCAGGCTGCTGGCCTGAGTGACCATCTTTTATTATTATCTATTATTTCTAATACAGTAGCACCTAGAGATCCCAACTGAGATCAGGGCCCCATTGTGGAAGGTGCAGTCCACACACATCTATAAGAGACCATGGATGCCCCCAAAGAGTTTACAATCTACATAGACAAAATGGAGAAAGGGTGGGAGAAAAGAAATACTATAGTCCATTTTATAAATGGGGAACTGAGACAAAGAGAAATTAAGTGGCTTGCCCAAGATCACATAGGAGGTCTGTGGCAAAGCTGGGAAAGGAACCATCAACTGACTTCTAGTCCAGTACCTTAACCACAAGACCATCCTTCATCTTTGACCCCCACTATCTCCTTTGTGCCACAGATCCACTCTGTCTTCAAATCCTGTCACTTTTCCTTTATGACATCTCGGAGATATGACCTTTTCTATTTGTACATACACCTAAACCTTCTCATCCAGGATGACATTATCTCACACCTTGACTACTGTACCCTCCTCATCTCAGCCTTCCTCACACTGGGATTACTTCCCTCCTGTCCAGACAGCAGACAACTGCTAAAATCAGCTTACTTGCCCCTTGCTCCGACTGTATCCTCCTCTTACTTGAATCCCTTCACAGAGATTCAAAAATTCTCATTATCACCTTCAAGGCCCGTTACAACTCTGTCCTTACATACTTACCCGTCTTGTCTCATCACCTTGTGCCCTGCTAATAATGCTAGTCTTGCTACCCTTCACTGACAATTGATTTTGTGCTTTCTTCCCCTCTGCCCGTATGCATAAGGCCACTTTCCTCTTTCAAACTCCTCCTCAAGATCCATTTCTACTAGAATGCCTCCAAGAAATTAGCCAACTAATAATAGCACAGCAGAAGGGACAGTGGGGACAGCTTAATTTAAAAAGAATATATAATGTATACATTATGTATTTTGACTTTCTCTCTGATCCCTGTACTTCATACCCTGTTTGCCTCCCTAGACTGTGGTCTCTTTGAGGCGGGCATGGTTTTTGGAAAGCACCTAAAACGTAATAGGTGCTACCAGAATACAAGTAATAATAATCATTACAGGGGGCTACATTTTCAAAAGATGCATCTGAATGAGACATGTACAATGGGCTATGTGCCTGCAACCCTGTGCCTCTAGGTCTATACCTGTGCACTTAAAACTGTTAAACACAAATCAATCCGAGTGAGAGTTTCTTTAATATGTTTAAAATCCTTGGCACTAAACCATATAGAAACATACATCCTTGGCTGTGATTCTTCCCTCGATCCCACTAGCATGAGTCACACACCCTCTGCCCTCACCCTGTTGGTAATGGAACTATACTAGTGTCAAACTGGTGTGAGAGGAGAACCAAGTCCTCTAATTTTTTGGGGGTCAGGTATGTCTTTTTCTTGAACTCTTAGATAACATGTACCCCTTGGAACATTCTCTTTTGGAAATGTGCCTTTTCTAAAATTCTTACTTTCTCTACTTACCCTCCTGCACATGACTCTCTCACTTGCTCAGACTGATAATATCCTATGGTAATGATAATGCTGTTGTACACTGCTACGGTCATCCTACATTATTAAAGCCACATCAGTGTACCATAGCCATTAGTGCAGCAGCATAATTACCCTTGGTTTTTGCTATCATGTTTCCCGTTTACTCTGGGTCCTAACACTGAGTTTTTGTGCATTGATTCCAAATGGATTTTGGGGAGTCAAAATAGCTATTCCCCTCCCACCTGCATGATGCACTAATGGGGCTACAATGAGGATTCTGCTATCAGATCAAAGAAATGGGGTGCATAACTGAGTAGTAACCAGCCCCTTCATTGTGGAAACTTGAGCAGGATGAGAACAGAATGTGCAGCTCACCTTTTTTCTAGTCAGGCAGTGTGGCTTAGTGGCTAGACGACTAGACCTGCAGGAAACAGGGGTCTATTCCTGGCTCTATCACTGTCGTACTGAATGACCATAAGCAAGTCACTTCACTTCTGGGTGACTCAGTTTCCTCATCTGTAAAATGGTGATAATGATACTGAGCTCTTTTGTGAAGTGCTTTGAGATCTGCTAATAAAAACTGCTTGGCATTGAAGAGCTAGGCATTTAAGCTACATAGATGTAAAGTAACATCTGCTGCCCTATCTGTGGCATGACATGGGTGTGTGTATGAGTCAGAGTGAGAGAGAGAACTGCTTTCTCATCCTTATAGCTACAGGCAAAGAACCTGGTAATATTTAGTGTGTGTATAAGTGTATGGAAGTTAAGGAGACTCTTGCTACAAATTTAGACTGTGATAATGCCTCTTTGTGCTACTGTCGATACTCTGATCTGAATGGATTTCCTGACTGCATCTTTTAAGTCCTTGCTTTCTTGTTAGCATCCTCATTCACCCATTTCCCCTTCTGTGTGAGGCAGCTGTCCTGAAAATAGCCTGCTTTTGCTGGGAGAGTGAATAGCTCCCTTCATCGTCAGCACTCAGTCTATTTTAACTGAGTTAACACTAAAATATTCTAAAATTAGATGAGTATGACTGAAGAGCAGAATTCATTGAAAAAAGTTCTAAGCTTGCCAAATGAATAAGTTGTCAACTGCATAGGTTAAAACATTTTAAAAGCTTAAAAGAAAAGTCTCAAAATATTTTGGGCTATAATTTGGTATAGGCCCAACTACAGTATTTTTAATTGCAAATAAGAAAGACAATCCCACAAATATCTCCAACCTTAGACTTATGAAATCATTGGGTACCACTAACACATTTGCTTGAGTGTTTGCCACAGCCTCTTTTTACAGGATTTCATCCAGTGTACAGAATCTATCATGTGTGGTCATACAAACCTACATGCCTCTCAAGTTGTTAAGATCCAAGGAACATTAACAGAATATCACTACAGCTCTTAGCTGGAATTTCCCAGGTGGCATGAGACTGTCAACTTTGAGTCAGCAATGCTTATTTAAAGTATCTTCATTTGTAGTTTGACTGACACAGACAATGTGTTAGTATGTACTTGTGCTTCTACTGGGGTTGGTAGCTCTGGGAATACTGCTCTTATTTTAATGAAAAATGTTTCATCCTTATTCTATCTTAGGGTACTTCATTAAGCAAATAATACCAACGTACTGTGTAGCAATATTGCTTCTTAATGTGCTCACAAAAATGCACTGTAAGTAGAAAATTTATTTACTCTTTACAGTGCAAAGGTAGATTGTTTGTTTCAAACAACTTTCTGGCATAATTAGTTTGGATTGTTTTTGCACACACAGTATTAGGCCCTATTTTAAGAGGATATATACCTCAAGAGGTACCTAGTGATAGTCTTCATCCATAGCTTATCTTTTATGGTCTGGGAAATATTTCCTTCAAGCTCTGAAGACAGAAGATCAGATTCTCCATTGCTTACATCTTGCGTAGTCATTCAGACCTGTGCAAAGTGAGTGCAAACGAGGTGTCGAACCAGAGCAGAACTAGATTAAAATGACAGCATTTTCCTCCTAGATATAAACGGCTGCTACAAGGGGCCTGCCCATGGAGAATCAGGCTCCAAACCTTTTAATTTTTTTTTGAAAGCTTCCTGCACACTAATTGCACTGTCAAACAAATAATTATGCTGATGTTGCTGCTTTTGATGTCCACTGCCCTGCGCCTTGAGCAGTTACACAGATCGCAATGCCAGCATTTTATCTTCACTTTGCTGCACATATAAATGATTACACAAGGCACAAAGGAGTGGCTAGCCAGGACCACAGTCTATGCCCTCAAAAGCTAGAGCTCACAATATGTTAATACATATGATTCAGTTCTATCATATGGTCGAGAGAGTGGAATTACTTTTCACACATATGAAATCTGTACTCAACTACATGGTTTAATATATATATATATATAATTTCACCAGAACCAAAGGGGTAATTTAGAGAGAACTGATTAGGCTCCTTGGTAGGCTGGCTGGTACCCACAAAAATGCTCAATGGTTCTGACCATGTTGCGTATTGAAAGAAATATGACAATATCCTTTTATATAAATTTTATTAAAATTAATAAACAAAAATAAGATCAACATATCACTAATGCTAAATTACTATACACAGTACTAAACTTAGGGTAAAAAACACAATTATCAAACTAAGGTATAATCAGTAAATCAGTGAGTTTATGATATTGGATTGGAATCAAGTAATCAGTGTAGTCAAATCATCAGATCAATACAGTTGATAGTCAACGCTTCATAAGTCCTAATACAGGAGTCCAGGGAGGAAGCTGTCCATATAGTTATAAACCCCAGTTAGAGAACTTTACCCACAGCAGTGGAATCAGCTTAGCTTGTTGAATATTTATGTATTGAAACCATATTACCGTTTATGTCCAAGTCATAGCCTCAAAGTCAGTTAAAGCTTCCTCCTTGCATTTCACTATTATGTGTGGTAGCTAATCTTTTTTCCTTTCCCCCAACACAAATATAGACTAAAATAAAAAATCTCTGATATGTGGAAGTTTAACAAATTCTACTTAACAATTCACAGCTGACAGTTAAAATTTCTCTGGATACTTTCACCAAAATAAGAAAGGTTTCAGAGTAGCAGCCGTGTTAGTCTGTATCCGCAAAAAGAACAGGAGTACTTGTGGCACCTTAGAGACTAACAAATTTATTAGAGCATAAGCTTTAATGGCTAATTTCTTGGAGGCATTCTAGTAGAAATGGATCTTGAGGAGGAGTTTGAAAGAGGAAAGTGGCCTTATGCATACGGGCAGAGGGGAAGAAAGCACAAAATCAATTGTCAGTGAAGGATAGCAAGACTAGCATTGTTAGCAGGGCACAAGGTGATGAGACAAGATGGGTAAGTATGTAAGGACAGAGTTGTAACGGGCCTTGAAGGTGATAATGAGAATTTTTGAATGAGAATTAGGTCCTATGATGATGTCACTTGAATAGATATGTGGACAGAGTTGGCATCGGGCTTTGTTACAAGGATAGGTTCCTGGGTCAGTGTTTTTGTTCAGTGATGTGTGGTTGCTGGTGAGTATTTGCTTTAGGTTGGGGGGTTGTCTGTAAGCGAGGACAGGTCTGTCTCCCAAGATCTGTGAGAGTAAAGGATCATCCAAGAAATGGACCGCTTGTGTGGATTGATCTAGGCCCCCATCAGGGGCTAGTTCACCTGCACATCTACCAATGTGATATATGCCATCATGTGCCAGCAATGCCCCTCTGCCATGTACATTGGCCAAACCGGACAGTCTCTACGCAAAAGAATTAATGGACACAAATCTGACATCAGGAATCATAATACTTAAAAATCAGTGGGAGAACACTTTAACCTGTCTGGCCATTCAATGACAGACCTGCGGGTGGCTATCTTAAAACAGAAAAACTTCAAAAACAGACTCCAACGAGAGACTGCTGAGCTGGAATTGATATGCAAACTAGATACAATCAACTCAGGATTGAATAAGGACTGGGAATGGCTGAGCCATTACAAACATTGAATCTATCTCCCCTTGTAAGTATTCTCACACTTCTTATCAAACTGTCTGTACTGAGCTATCTTGATTATCACTTCCAAAGTTTTTTTCTCTTACTTAATTGCCCTCTCAGAGTTGGTAAGACAACTCCCACCTGTTCATGCTCTCTGTATGTGTGTATATATATCTCCTCAATATATGTTCCACTCTATATGCATCCGAAGAAGTGGGCTGTAGCCCACGAAAGCTTATGCTCTAATAAATTTGTTAGTCTCTAAGGTGCCACAAGTACTCCTGTTCTTTTTGCAAAATAAGAAACACACATTCCATAATTTTATGAGACAACATTTAGGGCTATTTAGATTTTGGGCACGTTCCTTCTGGCACTTTTCCCGTGTGGACTTTACAGATTCTCACAACATGTGCGTGTACCAAACCATACCTTCACACCCTAACATATTAAAATGACTGGGACATCTTGGAGTTAAATAAATACAAAACCCTAAAATAGAAGACAGAAAAAATAAGATACTTAGGATAAAAGCTCTTGTGGTCTTCAGTCTCATGTGGAATAGCTGCAGTCAAGGAATCAGGTGGTGATGTTGCTGGCATGCCACCTAATGCTAGCAGGCCTTTGGGTAGTGGGAGAGTGCTCAGTGACTGGCACAACCTGTTTGGTATTGTCTTCACCTCCTTTTCCCATAGGTGGTCTGCCTCAAGAAGTAGGTGTATTAGTCTTCCTTGGATAGCATGTTGACCTGAAGGAACCAAAGCCTTCCCCTTTTACCTTGATCTTCATGGTTGCAGTTCCAGCTTGCTCCACATTACAGCACCTCCCCCGAGGTCTCCAGGCAAATGAGGTGTGAAGTACATCTTGGATTCCAATAATGTTGAAGTGAAGCAAACTTTGGGCTAAATGTCAATTTGTAAAGTTCTGCTTAAGCCACCAGTTTTCTGAAAATATCCAGTGTGGCAAACCCCCAAAATATCAAAAATGAGAGCTACATAAGGCAAATTTTGAGAAATTTTCCCTTGCTTCTTACCTCATGATTGACATCTGTATCTGCTTCCAAGAAAGAAGCCTCGAAAGATCCATAAAACTAACTCATTGCAAAAGCTTCTAGCAGAAAACCCAAACACTCCTTTATGAATCCATCAACATTCTTAAAAATGAATGTGGACATCTGAATGTGGATAAAAATGACAGATGCCATGTCTTTCCTTTGCAAACAAGAGAACTGGGGAACTCAGTGACTGCCTGTTATAATCCAACTGGGTAAAAAGTTACACAGTTTGTTAGTAACTTTTCTTCTCAAAGCAGAAAGTTACTACATCTTATCTATGTAAATTCTATTTGAAATAAAAAAATGTAAAAGTTTACACTAGGTCTCTATTCTTCTATATTCTATTTCTTTCACAAACCACACAGAGAATTGTCAATTACTTGCAGTTACCCAGAGCACTGCAGCAGTACATGAGGACATATATTGAATTACATTGGGATTACAACACAGAGCTACACATTTTCAAAGTAAAGATGAATGGTTACGAAGTCCTACCCTCCTGTTGGAGTATGGTATTTTGAGGTTTTCTAACTGTAATGCTTAAATCAACATACAACTAACACTTCCTACTATGGAGGAGGACTGTGCTGAAAACAAAATACATGCACATACATGAAATGCTAAAAAATAATGTAACTCAGGCTCTCAGCGCAGGGACTTGGTTTAAATAGCAAAGAGAGAGAGAGAGCCCAGCTGACGTGGGATATGCAATTTCTATTTCTTTCATTATTGCTCAAGATACACTGCGCATTATGGAATAGATCAAGTACTTGCTGGTTTTACACTTCTCCTCACAGACACATCTACATGTTTACAGGATTTCTACTTTGAGAAGTGAATGCAGCACATGGCAGTTTTGCATAGGGGATTTAATTAACTAGTTGCCAATTTATATGCCAAAAAACTCAGTGCAGAGAAAAAAAAAAAAGCAACGGCAGGGGGAAAAGTGGTTCTAAGCTACTTTCCTCCTCTCCTAACGCTGGGTTACTTGAAACAGCTCTGGGACGAACTTAGAGCGGCCTAACAGGCAACTTTAAATTGCACCTGTTGTAGTCATCCCTATCCCCTCCTGCCCTGTAATGCACCATTTTCTGCTCCTCCTTGACTCCTTAATGGAGTGGGGAAAGGATGATACAGAGGATCTTCACCACTTCTACACATCATTCTGTTGTGTCAGGGGAGCCTTGGTGGGAGAAGCTCTGATCTCCCTGTGTTAATGTAATGTTATGGTGGAGAGTTTAAAAAAAATACATTGGATTAGATTCTCATAGATTCTAAGGCCAGAAGGAACCATTGAAATAATTTAGACTGATCTCTTATATAGCACAGGTCATAGAACTTCCCAAAAATAATTCTTAGACCATATATTTTTGAAAAATATCCAATCTTGATTTTAAAATTGTCAGTAATGGAAAATCCATCACAACTTTTGATAAATTGTTCCAGTGATTAATTACTTTCACCACTAAAAATTTATGCCTTATTTCCTTATTTCTCCATTTGTAAGTTGCACTAAGATTGCACTACAGTACTTGTATGAGGTGAATTGAAAAATACGATCTCTTTTTGAAATCTTTTTTACAATGCAAATATTTGTAATGAAAATAATAATATAAGGTGAGCACTGTACACTTTGTATTCTGTGTTGTAATTCAAATCAATATATTTGAAAATGTAGAAAAACATCCAAAATATTTATAATAAATTGCAATTGGTATTCTATTATTGTTTAACAGTGCGATTAAAACTGCCATTAAACACGATTAATTTTTTAATCGAGTTAATTTGTTTTGAGTTAATCGCTTGAGTTAACTGCGATTAATTGACAACCCTAATCAACATCCTTCTTAAATTGTGGGCATCTGAACTGGACACTGTATTCCAGCAGCAGTCGCCCCAGTGCCAAATACTGAGATAGAATGACTACTACTCGAGATTCCCATTTTTGCATCCCAGGATCGTATTAAGTCTTTTGGCCACAGTGTCACACTAGGAGCTTATATTCAGATGATTATCCCCACAACCTCCAAATCATTTTCAGAGTCACTGCTTCCCAGGATAGAATCCCCAATCCTGTACATTCTTTGTTTCCAGATGCATACGTTTACACTTAGTTGTATTAAAAGGCATGTTCTTTGCTTGCACCCTGTTTATCAAACAATTAGATCTCTCTGGATCAGTGACCTGTCTTCTTCGTTGTTTACCACTCTCCCAATTTTTGTCATCTGCAAACTTTATCAATGATGATGTTCTGGAAGAAAACATATCATAGATAAGGAGTACTTGTGGTACTCCTGTTCTTTTTGCGGATACAGAATAACACGGCTGCTACTCTGAAACATATCATAGATAGAGATGTTAAATAGCGTAGGGCCGGGAACGAATCCCTGTGGCACCCCATTGGAAACAGACCCACTTGATGATCATTCCCAATTTACAGTTACAGTTTATAGTTTACAGTTAGCCAGTTTTTAATCCATTTAATGTGTGTCATGTTAATTTTATATCATTCTAGTTTTTCAATCAAAATGTTGTGAGGGTACCAAGTCAAATGCCTTACTGAAGTCTAAGTATATTGCATCAATACTGTTACTTTTATCAACCAAACTTGTAATCTCACCAAAAAAGATATCAGGGTAGTTTGACAGGATCTATTTTCCATTAACACATGTTGATTTGCATTAATTACATTACCCTCCTTTATTTCTTTATTAATCATGCCTTGTATCAGCCACTCCATTATCTTGTCCAGGATTGAAGTTAGACTGACAGGTCTGTAATTAACCGGGTCATCCTATTTACCCTTTTTATAAACTAGCACAACATTAGCTTTCTTCCAGTCTTCTGGAACTTCCTCAGTTATCCAAGATTTATTGAAAATCAACATTAACGGTCCAGCGAGCTCAGTGGTGGGCAACCTGCAGCCTAAGGGAGACAGTTTGTTTACACTGACCGTCCTCAGGCCACTGAGCGAGCTCCTCAGCCAGCTCTTTTGAAACTCTAAGGATGCAAATTATCTGGACCGGCTGAGTTACAACTGCCTAACTTTAGTAGCTTGTGTTTAACATCCTCCAGAGACACCAGTGGAATGGAAAGAGTGTTAATATTACCATGTGATGAGACTGCATCATCTGTTTTTTCCATAAATGCAGAACAGAAATATTTATTGAACACTTCTGCCTTTTCTGCATTATTATTGATAATTCTATCATTTCCATCTAGTAATGGAGCAATACCATTGTCAGGATTCTTTTTGTTTCTAATATACTGTATTAAAAAAAATCCTTTTTATTCTTAACTCTGCTGGCCATATGGCTTCTTGTGTCCCTTGGCTTCCCTAATCAATTTTCTATAATTCCTAATGTCCAATTTGTATTAATTACAATCAACTTCCCCTTTCTTCTATTTGATATATATATACTTATTTTTTACAGCTGCTTTTACTTCTCCTCTAAATCAGGTAAATTTTTTTTTAAACCAGCACAGCCTTCTTCCTCAGTTGTGGGATTGCGGCTTTTTGGACATCTAGGAAGGCGTTCTTAAATGATTCCCAATTATTGTTCACATTTTTCTGATTAAATTCGTCCATCCAGCTGATTTGGCTCAGAATTGATTTCAGCTTTGTGAAATTGGCCCTATTTAAGCACCAAGTATTTATATTACTGATCTGGACTTTATTCTGCTTGCACAATATAAATGTGATCAAGTCATGAGAACTTGTACAGTAACTCCTCACTTAAAGTCGTCCCGGTAACATTGTTATGTTGCTGATCAATTAGGGAACATGCTCGTTTAAAGTTGCGCGGTCGTTTGGCAGCTGCCTGCTTTGTTCACTGCTTGCAGGAAGAGCAGCCCATTGCAGCTAGCTGGTGGGGGCTTGGAACCAGGGTGGACCGGAAGCCCCCCTATCAGCTCTCCCCTCCCCTAAGTTCCCTATGCTGCAGCCGCCCAGCAGGCTATCAATTGCAGCTGTCCCTCCCCCCACTGCCATGTGCTGCTCCTGCCGTCTGCCTTGGAGCTGCTCCCCGAGACTCCTGCTTGCTGTGCGGAGGGAGGGAGGGGGACTAATGTCAGGGTGTGCCCCTCCCCCCTGCTCCTACACCCTGCTTGCTTACCCCTTCTTCTCCATATAGAGCAGGGTGGGGACACAGACAGAGAGAGACAGAGAGAGCCTGGGGCAGCAGCTGCTGTCTCAATGTCCTGATCCAAGACAACGCACTTAAGTGTGGGTCAGTTTACTTAAAGAGGCAGTGTGCATTTCTCGCTCTCTCTCCCACACACAAGGTGTGTGTCAGTCTCTGTCTGCCATGCTGTCTCCCCTCCCCTCCATTCCTGCTGCCTTGTAGAGTGTGAGGCTACATTAACAACAATGTGTTAACCCTTGAGGGATCAGCCCAGTGCTAGTTAATCATTTAGCTGCAGCAGCAAGGCATTCGCTGGGAAATATCCCACCCTCTTCCACCCTCTGACTTCACCACCTCAACCAAGCTTCACAACCATCATAGCTGTGAACAGTATTAAATTGTTTGTTTAAAACGTATACTGTGTGTATAGCTATATAATATATAGTTTTTTGTCTGGTGAAAAAAATTTCCCTGGAACCTAACCCCCCCATTTACATTAATTCTTATGGGGAAATTGGATTCGCTTAATATCGTTTCGCTTAAAGTCGCATTTTTCAGGAACATAACTACAATGTTACATGAGGAGTTACTGTACCTAAGCTATCATTACCTTTTGGTTCTTTGATCAGTTCTTTATCTATTAGGACAAGATCTAATATAGAATTCCCTGATGTTGGCAGCAACACTTTTTGAGTTAGGAAATAGTCATCTATAATGTTTAGAAATTCCAAGGATGTTTTAGTACTGGTAGCATGAGACCTCCAGCATATATCACTCAAATTGAAGTCCTCTTATGATTACACACATTTTCCCCCCCTACATCTACTAAGCAGGATCCCATGCCTGCTGGATGCAGGTGATGTCAATGGGAGCAACTAGGGGCCCAAGAATTTTGAAAATCAATCCTTGCCAACCCCCATGGAGGCCATACAATAGTATATAGGAGTTCATGATTTCCATTACTGTCCTATGTGGGAGTACAGTTTTATGTGATCACACAACACAGAGGCAGTGATAGTAAATGCTTTCTATGTGTAGGTAAGGTATTTGGAATTTGTTTTGATTTTTTCATCTGAAATGGCAATGCTCTTTCCTATTTTAAGAGACCAAAAATATAATTTAACTATCAGTAAGACACACTGTTAACTAAGTACTTTTCTGTGAGAAAAGAGGATTATTGAATGTAAACAGTGTTTAGTGAAAAAAAGAAAATCATATTTTTTTCAATGTTCTGACCATGCTCTACCAATTTCTCTGTCCTGAGAAGCTTATTTCAAAACATTAGTACTCTATTATCTGACTGCCTGCAACTTCCCAAAGTCTGAATCTCTGGTGAGTTGCAGTGTTCAGTTAATGTCTGTGTGTTCAGAAAATACTGTATCTGAATTCAGATGCCCATAACTCTTAAATTACACAGTGCTGTCTAGTATAGACATTTATGGTCAATAGCTTTAATATTACTATTTATGGCTCAATAAATTATACTTGCAGAAGTAAAAAAAAGAAAATCCAGGTTGTATTAATAGCTATGCTAAGCATAGCACTCAAAACATAATTGATATGAATATCAATAGAGTAATTTTAATAACATCAAACACGTCTGTGTCCTATGATAGGATCTTCTAAATGCAGCATATGAGTGCTGCAGTGAAGCAGGTGGAAATTCTCTTTGTAAAATACCTGACTTGAATGAATGAATGAAATCTAGATTTTCCAGGTTTCAAATCTTGGTTTCCAAAGAGTTTCAGGCATGGATTTACGTGAGAAACTTAAAGACTCTGTTAAATAAGGCCACATCAGAAGTACCTTATTTTAGGTTTTACACTGCCGTGCATCTTTTGTTGTGATTTGCAAACAATCTGTGCAAGGTCCATTACCGAACACACTGGTGTCAGTTTCTAGAAGCACAGGTTAATTTCTTACTTGTTAATCATTCTACTGAACCTGCTCAACAAGAATGGGAGGCTCTGGCCACCCACGACAGTAAAAATGGATACATGAAAGATTCCAAAATGAACACAGTACAACAGGAGATGCAGGGTAAGTCAGCCATAAACTGAAGATCCGAGTGAACACTTTCTGCATAGCGCGCTAAGTATGTGAGGGATTCTGTACCTTCTGAAGGGTTCCGAGTGCCCTCAGCCCCCCCCTCCCCCACTAGACTTTCTCAGCAGCGTGCAGAATTGGGCCCTTAATTTGGCTCGATGGAGACCAAATTTTTAGATGTTGTTTCCCTACAAAAACTGCTCATGGTCTTAAGATCTATTTCTGAGCCAGGGAGATGTCCATATTTTTATAAAAATAAATCCCTCTTTGGTTCCTTCTAATGATCCAACATCCAAGCCTATATATTGCACATACTGTATGTTTGTGCTTCACATTGGATGGAGGAAGGAATTCAGCAAGGCTGAAAAGCTCATAAAATTGGTGGGAGGGTTTTGTTTCAACCAGGAGCTCCAAACATTGTGTGGCTATCCAGATGTGAAATTACATGCCAAAAGATATCAATTTCACTCCAATCCATAAGTGAATTTTCTAGCCTCTGTGGTTACAGTGTGGTTTTAATCCTAGGTACGGCATCTGAGGAGCAGAGGATAATTATCCTTTGAAACAATACAAAAAATATAAGGCCAAACCACCCCCTTCTGTGGAGAAGCCTATGGGAAAGGTCCAGAGAAGTGGGAAAAAATTGCAAGGTTGAACATGTTGAGTTTTTTGCAGTGTCCCCCCTCCAGGAGAAAAAGTTTTAGGGAGCAGTGGAATTTGCAGAGAGTGGGGGATCTGTGGGGAAGGGACCTCCTAGATCCACAGGGGCAGGAACCATCTGCACAGATATAGATGGCTGCCCCTCTGCACCCTTTCCCCTCCACAAACCCCAGTAGCACAGCTTTTGCAGGGCGATTAGAGACGGGGACATTAGGACCAGGATGTGAATTATAACTTAATTACGATTCATATTCAGCCTAAATGTTCCTTTACAAATTTTGTAGCATTATCCCTAGAAACCTGTAAGGGTCCAAAACAATTGCTCTCCTTCCATGGTGTTTACACCCTTGAAACACTTGTACAGAGTTTTCATGTTCTTCCTTAATGGCCATGTAGCAAAATTCCATCCTTATTTGAAAAGCTAAATGAGCTGGAATGAATGTTCTGCTACCCATTCTGCTCAGTGTGTATGCTAGGCAGCTAGGAAGGTTAGCAAGGAGATAGAGGCTAAGTATCTTCAGTGTGAGAATGATAGCCAATTATATATCCCCACTATGGCAGATCCCACTGGTACAGTGGCATGGGTGCCCCCGCGTGGTTAGGAGATTGGAACTTAAATGAAGGCTAACTGGCTGAGGTACAATCTGAGCACGAAAGAAATAATGTTAGGAGCGGTGGGCATGGATGGCGGGGCATGGATGTTAGCACCACTAATTGAGTGTGTGTGGCCAGTATTTGTAAATTGGGGTCACAGTGTGGGATTTTTATTAAACCCTAGGCTGCTACTATGCAGAAGAGTATGTTTTTCCATTTGGGCTTGTTAAGACGAGCGTGACCTTTTGTTTTGGAAGCAGACTTTGCTACCTGTATCCCTGTCTTTAGCGCCTGGAAATTAGACTGTTTTTGTGTTCTACATGGATTATACCTTGAGGAGCTAGCCCAGAATGCATCAGACTGCTTGTTAATGGAGCTTTATGATGGAAGCACACAACTCCAGTGCTCTGCAAGCTGCACTAGTTGCCAATGGACTTCTAAGTGGAATTTAAATGTTGGTACTTATCTTCAAGGGCCTGCTCCAAAGCCCTGTAAGGTCTCTAGAAAGACTCCCATTGACTTAAATCAGTTTTGGATTAGATTTTAAAGCCCCATATGATCTGGCTTACCTGAGAGACACCCTTTCTCTTCACACCATACTGCCACAGTTGCGGTCATCAGAGATGGTTGAGATGGTGCTCTCTTCGTGTAGAGGAGCTGGGCTGTGAGCAGGGGTTGCTGTGAAACCTCCTTTAGACTGGAAGGCTCTTTCTCCCACCATGATCTTCTAGACCAGGGGTCGGCAACGTTTGGCACGCGGCTCGCCAGGGTAAGCACCCTGGCGGGCTGGGCCAGTTTATTTACCTGCTGACGCGGCAGGTTCGGCCGATCGCGGCCCCCACTGGCTGCGGTTCGCCGTCCTGGGCCAATGGGGGCGGCGAGAAGCCGCGGCCAGCACATCGCTTGCCCGTGCCGCTTCCCTCCGCCCCCATTGGCCCGGGACGGTGAACCGCGGCCAGTGGGGGCCGCGATCGGCCAAACCTGCCGCGTCAGCAGGTAAATAAAACTGGCCCGGCCCGCCAGGGTGCTTACCCTGGCGAGCCGCGTGCCAAACGTTGCCGACCCGTTCTAGACCCTGGATTTGTTAACCTTCCTGATATGCATGCTGCAAAGCTTGTTTCTTTTCTCAGGCACTTGAGTGGTGGTTGGGGTGAGACTTGAATGGGGTGCCTACTAATGAAGTATAATTCAGTTATGGAGCTGGATTAGGTTAGGATTATATGGGCAGCTGGCACTGGATTTAGGTGATTTAATGTAATTTTTGTTTATTTTGAGCTGTAAGTATTATAAGGGGTACCCAGCATTTGGCAGATGCATGTCTAGATGCACCTTATGTCAAAGTAAGTCAATATACAATGTAGTAGTAGATAAATCTCAAAAGAAAGAAGTCCTTAATAAATCTCTGTTCCAGGATTTAGCTCAAGTTCCCCCTTTCTCCTTCTTGCATCTTGGATGCTCTGGGGGGGAAATACACTGGATAGAACAATTTTGGGGCTCAAGCCATGATCTTCCTCCTTGAATCTCTGATTTTTTACCTTTTCCTTCCCCCCTTTCTCAGTCTGTGTCCCAGTTACTTGTCAGGCTTTCAGCTCATATTATCCCCTACCTCTTTCCATCAGAGTCTGCATGAAATCATAATGCAGGAAATATTTCTTGATCCCTTACAGGCCTGTTGGCTCCCATGCATGGAAAAGTCTGAATTTCCCAGTGGCTTAGCCCTGTTATTTTTCACATTTGTCTTTTAGGCTTGCTCTTCATCTCAAGTATAATGGGCCTAGTCAGTCTTGCGGGGAAGGGCAAGCCCACCAGGAGATGAGTAGTAAGCCTGTGAGATTTAAGAGAAGCTCATTCTCCAGGCCTCCTGGCTCTGGTGAGTAGTATTCCAAAACTCCAGAGTGAATAATTTTTAACGTGCTGCTAGCTCTTTGGTCTCCCTACCAGTAAGGCAACGGTTGGATGGCAGTGCTTTGTTTATCGGATACAGGGAAAGAAAAAGCAATTGCTTTGTAATGACTAGGCATTCACAAGACATTAATTTAAAAATAAAAGGCCAAGGGGAGAGATTTCTGCCACATCAATCTGATCGACTCCCTCCCCCTTCCCTAATTTTGTTTCACAAAGACATAACTTCTGGAAGATACTGCAATGTGATGATGCAATGATATTTTTAAGGACATCTCCCCTTGGAACATTTTTGTGTGTGGTTTCTTTGTTCAATGGATAGGATTTGCCTGCCAGCAACTCAGAATCTCATTTAGTTACAAAGTCCATTGGCTCTGTTAATGAAGTCTTAGCTACGTTCTGCAGGGAAAGCATAGATGAGACTTCCTTCAATTTTCTTTGCAGGGTCATTATTGTTAATTTTAAAAGCACAAAGCTTCTCTTGGGTACCCAGCTCTTTCAGTTTTTTGCAGGTTTGGTTGAATTACACATGACAAAGGTCACGCTAATTTGCATTGCCATCTAGCCATCAAGTTCTGGGAGAATTCATACTTTTTTTTAGCCTTCATTCATCACATTAATACTCTGTCGAGGGGAGCCTAACATACTGTGGTGCTTGAGCAATAAGTATTGAGTGATGTAACTTCAGCAGGTGTCTGGATTAAATTGGGATCACTATTTTCTGCATTTGACAGAATAATTACACTGTTAGGAACAATACAAGAAGAACAAGGGGATTCGCAAAATCAAGCAAAATACTGAAATTAAGGCTCTGCACAACTTTATTATTGGGGATTTGACTTCTTAGGTCCCTCTGATGTTGTCAGCTGGATATGCTCAAACTTTCTAGTGATGGATAATGGACAAAATTAAAGTGTGCTGTTAGGCCAGGTACTCAGACATCTCTTCTGTTTTACACCCCATTGGTTAATTCTTTCTGCATTATGCCTTTTCACAGAATAAAGGACCTGAAATCCTTTCACAGCCACATTTATCCTTAGTTGCTCATATTAGCTCAGTTTCTACATCCTGTAGTTTGAATTTAACAAAACACGTTTAACTACTTGACTATTTCTGCTACTAGTTCTAGCTCGCATGCGGGCAATTTCTTATCTCTGCGCTTGCTATAGGTGTCTTTGCTGCTGTCCCTGCTTCCTTTGTCCAATATTTACTTTCTGTTCAAAATAAAGCTGTTTATTTAATTTATCATAGTCCTTGACATCTCTACATTACCATCATCATGGTTTGTACAGTTAAACTGGTTGCCACTGAAATTGAGAATCAGCTTTAAAATCTCTTTGTAGTAGTACAATGGTCTCACAACTTCTATGTCAAATTTTGTGGGGACCTGATTCAAGTTTACAATCAATTTCATGTGCTACCTTCATAAGCCAATTTATCTCCATCCCTTTTGTCTTTGCCCTTTGCTTTTTCTAAGCCTCAAATATTTCCTTTGCTAAAGTTGCTCCAGGCAGGTATAATTCTCTGCCTAGTAATTTGTGTGTTGCATATTCATTCTGATAGTTTTAAAACCGAACTGATCGCCTTTTCTGCCCATTTTAATGTATTAATAGTAATATTATAATGTATTTGTATTACAGGAGGGCCCATAGGCCCTGTGGGAGATTGGGATCCCATTGTGCGAGGCACTGTCCATACGCACAGTCAGAGACAATCTGTGCCCGGAAGAGCTTGTGATCCAACTACAGAAGACAAAGTGTAGGAGGGCAAACAGAGCAGTGAAGTGGCTTGCCCAAGGTCACAGGATGGGTCAGTGGACTAGAAACCAGGTCTCTCGTCTCCCAGTCCACTCCCCTTTTGCACCAGGCAATTCCAATTTTCCAGGGGAGGAACCCCGAGCGCCTCACCATTTATGTTTTTGTTGCCTCCCCTCACTTCCACCACCTCCAAATCCCCCCCATTTCTATTTGACTGCCTACAGGCCTGACTCTAGCTATTGCCAGAATAGTAACTAGAGTCCTCTATCCCCACTGAAAGGAAAGCGACTGACGTAATTTGGCTCCTTTTCACTCCTGTCGGCTGCAAGGACATTATTTCTATGTCAGTGCACATGGCCATTTGGCATCCAATGAGACCCCTCTCTTTGTGTAAGCGAAGACAGGACGTTAATTCTTTTGGATGTACCAGCAACATATCTGGAACGTTAGAGAAGCCTTTCTTTCAGGAGACAACTGATTCCCAATGTTCCTTGACAAAAAGGGAGTGTGTGGTACTGTAATTGCGCGTGGAGCAGATGAGGTAGTAACTGGGCTCCTCCTTTAGTGCAGCCCTGCTAACTGCAAGTCAGTTTTGTTGTGTGCTTATAATATCAATGGGCTGGAAAGGCTATTTATTTTACTCATAGCACTAGCTCTGCCTCAGGAACCTTTGCATTTGATTCATTCAACTTGTTTATTCTACAACCTTTAAAATTGAATTCTTCCCATTTTAAGGGCTAGTAGACAGCTTCAGAAACTTTATGCTGTGTGTATAAAATCATATGGCACCTGTACTGCTGTATCTCTGGCCAGCCTCCCTCCCTCCTTCCCCTGACCATTTCAAAATATTCTCCTTCAGTGGCTTTCCATCAGATCATTAACTTTAGTTTATTGCCTGTAAAGCAAATTCTATGACTTTCCTTGAGGCCTCTAGTGAACAGGCATAATTTGGAAGTGAAATGGGAGGGAAAACAGAGGAGGTATCTCCTTCCAATGCTGACACTGATTTGTGTGTTTACCTGACTAACCAGGGGCAGTGGAGTTACTGAACCTCTTCCCTGAATTCTTGAATCCCTCATCACTCATGTGGTGATGCCACCAGTGAATTAGTTTATTTTTTTGTGCTGGTTGGGAGTGGGGGGCAAATGAGTGGGCCCCCGGGAACAATATTAATGCTAGCAAAGGTGCTAGCATAGTAAGTCAGATGAATATGAGCTACTTCTGACATGACAGCCCATGACTCGGGATCCCATGTCTGCCCTTTATCAGAAAATGGGATGGGCTGCTGCTGTTTCACTAGAACGGAAATGTTTATGGCTACGGTAACTGTGGGTTCAGGTGAATGAAGGATATACAGTATTGCAGCTCTTCATTTGAATAAGCCATATACAGCCTGCATAGTGTTCTACCACTCATTATTTGGCAAGGTAGAGAGAGTGTGTCTGACATTAGACAGTGAGATGACTATTTGCTTCATTGTCTCCTTTCAGGTCTGAGTCCTCCAGCTTGGACATTTTCAACTAGGCATAACTATTTGACTGCACATTCACTTGCCAACTCAACAGTTCATCGTCATTTTTACAGTACTTTCAACTCAGCTTACCTGAGTCAGGTTCATGCACCTGTTCATTTGGAGCATTTGGTGAGGGAGGAGTCAGGGTTTTCATTACTTTTGGTGACTATATGTAGGGGCTCTCTCTCGCCTGAATAAGTTCATCCTCAGTTAAGATGTTTAATGTAAAGCATTACCAAAAGGCTTTCTCTACTCCTAGAACCCCGACCTATACCCTCCCCAACATTAGCAGTCCAGCATACAGTCCAGCATACTGCCAACACTAAATATCCCCATATGGCCTCAGATTTATGGTACTTTTCACTGTGTTTTAGTGTATTTTAGAAATAAAGTGAAAGTAATTTCAAACATTTGCCAACATCTAAAAACGTCAAGGGTGCAAGGATAAGGGCTGGATACAAGCTGTTAAACCAACTACAGCAATCCTGGCCACGCAATCTTGAAAAATGCAAGCTGGGTGGTGTTTATTTCTAAACTGACTGTTTGTAACAAATATCTCCTAAAAGCATTGCTGCAGAAATGCCAAGTGCTATAAAACTGTCATCTAGCTTTATCCTGCTTATGAAGAGAAAAGGCTAAAGAGTCTCTTCTGTAAGATCTTAAATACATTTACAGGCTAGATGAGCCACCCTGATCAAAACTTTGTATTTTGCAGCACACTATTCCAGTTCACACGCTTACAGACGGGCAAGATTCAGCCTTGACTCCCTGCCAGGCACAATAAAAATTTTATAATTATCAGTCTAGTGTTGGCATTTAAAAGCAAATGCATTCTCATGCATATAAATCATCTCATGTCCCCGACAGCGAGATCCACAACAAGGACTGTCACTTTATCTCACTATAACTCTGATTTTATTACATTTAAATCTCCTCCATCAACATCCTCCCACATCAATAGATGTATTTTGTTCATCAACTAGCATGTAGTCCGGAGTGACTGCCAACATATCCAAAGGTCATATAATGTCAGAGTCATTATTTTCAAATCACTTCCACTCATGAGCCCTACTTTGCAAAACTTGGATATCAAAGCAATAATAAATGCTGACCATGTGTGGTACTGCATGAACATTTGTACCCTATCCTTTAAAGAGAGCGGGAAATAAGAGGAAGAGAAGCAGAGAAATTCTTTCCCAGTCTTTCTTCTATTGTTATTGTACAATGTTGCAGGGCAAGTACACCCCATCTCCCTTTGGGGCAGGGAAAAGGGCCTTATAGCCCCGTGGCTGAGTCCACCTGACCACCCTCAGGGCAGTCTGGCCCAGCGATCAGAGTCAATAGAGTTGCCCTCCCTTGTAGGGCTACGTGGCCTAGTGGCCAGAGTCAGAATGGCTGCCCTCTCTTGCAGGGCTATGTGGCTTGATGGCCAGAGTCAATAAGGCTGCCCTCCTTAGCCAGGCTGCGTGGCCAGGGGGAATGTGTGGTACTGCATGAACATGTTCAACCAGGGGTGGTGGTGGTAGTGGCCAAAGTAGGCCCTTCCTATTCCACCAGGTCCCAGCCCAGGGCCCTGTCAGCAGTGAGTATACTATGGGCCAGCGGGAATATGACTGAAACACGCTGACTTAGTTCCCAGTCCTACAACTGGATCAATGGCTAGTTCCCCATGGCTACTTCCTACCCTGTCCTCCAGTGACATGGTCCACGGATCTCCTGGGTCCCAGGGTTTTTTGGCCTGTGGAGCTCCTGACGGTTCCAACGTTTCCTGGGTGTCCTCAGATAGCTGAGTATCCGCCTGGGTCTCAGTGGGCTTGGCCTCCACAATCTCAGGCTCCAGTAGCTCCCAGGCAGGAGCCTGCAATGGACATCCTCTTTCCTCAGTGGTCAGCCCTGACTGAGCTGGGCTGCTCCCTTTTATACTGGCGCTCCAGTTGGAGCATGCCCAGCAGGGATGAGGGGGCATGGCTTCCTCTGCCCAGAGTATGGGGTTAGGGCCTCCTTGTCCAATGTGGGCAAGTACACCCCATCACACACAAGCCCTGTATTCTGTAAAGCAGTATGAAGCATTATTAATTTCATTAAATAGCATGAATCCCTTTTTGCTGATAGCAGTACTTCCTTTTGACTCACTGTATAACCCAGGACTATGCACTTGCAAGCCAGTTTACCCATTACAGAACTGCCTGCTCTGTCACATCCTGATATTTTACCCTGTCATGCATCAAGAAGATTAAAAACAATTTTCAAATGCACATGTTAGGATATTGAGTCCACTAACTCCATCCTATCTGCCTCAGCACAAACTTATAAATTGAGGCCAACATAAATACCCTGAATGGAGCCTAAACCAAATATTCTTTCAACTAGAAATTTTTCAGTTTTCATAATCCAGGTAGGTTTCAGTCGCTGTTTGCATTGTCATGAGGACTGGGCTGAAACTGCAGTGTGGTGCACTTTTATATTTGGTGTTTCCAAGCTCAGTAAAGCTGGGTGCCAGAGTTCATTCATTCAACAGATTAATGTGCCCAACAAGGATCTAAGTAACTCAAAGGTCAATTACATTTCCTCAGTGGCCTGGGTCTTTCTGTAGATTAAGGACTTATGTAAGCGGGGGAATGGTCCCGCTATTGTGGGGAAACTTTCTTGGCTTCTGCACTACCCCGGTGAAGTGGGCTAACGAAAGGATCTGAGTCCTCGCTCCCACTTCCTTTACCCAGAGGCCTCCCTGCCCTTGAGGGCTCCCCTTCCACGCTCCTGTCTGGCAGAGTCCTCGTAAACCCCAACAAGGCTGGACCCAGGATTCCTGGGGGGCTTGACCCCCAACCCTGCTGTGGTCACCCAGGACAGGGGCTAGGGTGTCCCCACTCCGGGGTACTCTCTCTGCACTGGGCACCTCCCTGACCCACTGATCATTTCATACAATTTAAAGCAAATACAAGTTGTTTAATTAACAATTAATTTAAAAAAAGAATAAGGAAAAATGGGAAAGGTTAAAGGAAACACATCACCCCACTCTGTGGCAGGGAACATCACAAACAGCGTCTCTGGAATGTCAGGGCAGTTCATAGTCTGTTCCTTGTAGGTCCCAGG
>NW_020664375.1:2862586-2896402 GCF_002925995.2 Terrapene triunguis
TGATGTGAGGATAATTGTGTCATTTGTTAGAGTGCAATATTGATGTACTCAGAACTGTCTCTGATACAGCAAGACCATGCTTGGGATCCTGGGACTTTGTTTATAAAGGTTTTTTGCAGAGATGAGCCTAAGTGACAAACATCCAGATTTTTAATTCCCTCCTGCAAAGTTTGGAGTGTTTTGGAGCTGAGGTCTTGGCCAAGTGCCCTGGTTCCACAAAACAACACAGGGAAATAAGCCCCTCTTCCCCAACTCCCCTGAGCAGCTGTGTACAGACTGTTTAGATCATATTTCCAGTTCAGGGCACAGAGCAGATGCTGCACACATGAGACTCAGCCCCATGAACAAGTTGACAGGAAGGGCAGAGAGCGAGTGGAGCTGTGGCTCTTTCCCTCCCTCCATCTCTCACACACACGGGTTAGCAGGGGCGGAATGTCATAAATTACTCCCTCAGAACTAAAAAGGGAGCCAAGGCCGGACATGTGGCTCTGAAGTACAGTTCCTTCCTGCACCTCCTTCTGGGGCAGCACATCTAAAGACTCAATCTTGCCCTACAGACATAGGAGCCGGCCATACAACTTAAATCTGGTGCTAGGTTTGGATTCTGAATCTGCACTCCCAGCCTCCAGAGTTCCAGGGTTTGCAGATCTGTGTCTGGGTCATCTCTAATTGTAAATACTAAAGAATGAATTTCAAAACCGTAGGCAGTTCCATCAGGGTGGAGTGAGGGCCAGGCTAGGTTTACCTGAACCCGTGTCCATTCCTAGTTCTAAGCTCAGTTTACTGTACAAGTAGAATTTGATTTTAATTTTAACGTCCTTTGCAATAACATCCGCCTTATATTGCAGTTGATGTCTGTGCTGATTGTAATGTGAGCATCTGTTGAATCTCACCTTCATTTCTAAGCAAGACATCTTTTTGATCCACCTCTGTCACTCCCTGGGTTTCATTTTACTGCCTAAGTCAGAAGGAAGTTAAGTAAAACGACTGTTACTAATGTTACTGCCAAGGATTCTGCCTCAGTGAATTATTAAATGGACAGAGCATCCATAAATCCCCGGCAGGATGAAAACATATTTGGACAAGTCGGCAGAAAGGTTGGCTGTAAGATTACCACAGGCAACCCTGAAAGTAAGGGTACCATCCAAGACACAAAACAGAGCAGGCAGATAGTCCGTGCTACATGGCCAATGATGCCTTGGAATGCAGGGTTGTGCACAACCTTTTGTACACTGGACTGGAGATAGGGATTTAACGAGTTGGGGCCACCATATGTACCAACAACCGCTCTGATGGAAGCAGAGAGAAAGCTTTGTGACAAACTTTCTAAAGTTGTTTTGTTCATCTTAGTGCAATAAGGTGCTCTCTGAAGATGGAGCCTGATGCAAAAAACAGGATAAACAAGTGTAACTCTTGTCCTTCATCTGTCAGATATTCCCTCAATTATTGTAATGCTCTCTTTATGGGAAAGGCTTCCGTACATGCTTATCACTCAACTGCACAGAGCTTCTTCTGTGATCATTCCTTAACAAAAGGTTTTCCCAGCTGAAGAAGAGGAGGTGGAAACAAATCACCCAAGAAGCAGAAAAATATGAGGAAGGGCAGGGAGGATAAATTTAGAAGAGTCAAGAAACCAAATCCATAAATTTAAAAATAGGAGGACAAAGATGGCGGCTTCTGTGATATCCCACTGGAGCTACTGAGAACCATTGATGCTAAGGAAACTCCCAGGCCCTCATTTCCAAGCACAAAAGCAAATCCCCAAGACAAATCAGAACAGGGAAGCCAAACGCGAGCAGCAAAACTTTGAAAAAGTGAGAAAAAGGCTGAGCAAAAAGGCTCCCTTACATAGAGGACAGAAGAGAAACTGCTGCCCTAATCAGAGGAGATAATGGACTTGCATTCACACAGTCTTTTGTAAACATGTGTTTATAGGTGACCTGGAATTGAATGTTAAAAAGAGGTAGCTTGAAAATGCCTGTGAGGATCAACGGGGAAGGCAAGATAGTCTGATAGTCATGGCTGGAGCTCTGGATGCCACGTATGAGGAAAAATTAATACAATATGGTTTTTGAGGTGTGACAGCTAGCATGAGAAATGTCTGTCCATAAAGGGTTTTCTGATCTATAGGGTAGATTTCGTTGAATAACACTCCATTTGTGCAGGGCAGGAGGACTTTTACTGCATTTAGAAAGGACTGTAGTTCTACAAAGAGTGTCAGTGTGAACCATTTTGTAAAAAACGGGGTTGGGAATTTAAAAGCAAGGGTGCAATATGTACATGTTTAATTATTACTGTGCAAACCAATGCATAAAAATATATACTCTTTGTACTTGCAAACTGAGAAGAACATATAATTCTTACGTCAAAGAGTTTAAATAACATGCTGTTAGTCGATGGGGGGGGGAGGGGAGAGACATGTTTACTGTACGTCCTCATTCAGCTCCGGGTTCAACTTAAAGTTCAAAATCCTCTTGACAGGCAGATTCATCCATACTGCTCAGGTGTTTGGAGATCGCTGTGTATTAAGTGACAAGGGCATCATCTCATTTTAGTTACTGAGACCTGAAGCTAGGCTCCTAACTCCATAAGGAGGCACCTAAATAAATGGCCTGATTTTCAAAACTGCTGAGCACCCACCAACTCTCAGTAAAGTCATTGAGAGCTGATGGGTGCTTCTGAAAGCCAGCCTACTTACTTAGGTGCCTAAAAATGGATTTAGGAGTATCACTTTAGATTTCTACTTTTGGCATTTTTATTAAAGATGAGCACGTTATTTTATTTCATAAGCAGTAAACGAGAGGTTGTCAGATACACATAATGAGGGAATACCGCAAGTCAGGGCAATGTAAGGTTTTAGTAAGTATACTTACTGTCATCATAAAATTATATCAGTCATTTACTTTTAACTAGTTCATCCCACACGGTTCATTTTCCCTCAGATGGATCAGTTATTATTCTAATATAGACAGTAAGTTGTTCAATTTCCCTTGATTCTTTTATTCTTTTCAGCCACATCTCTGTAGTGGTGATTTGGTTCTGCAGCCAGAGTGATATTTTCACACACCAATTTTACAAAGCAAATAATGAAACCATTTTTCTCCAAACATTTTTTTTATTGATGAGGGTTTTCTAGATTCTTTACATCCTTCCAGGTGCTTGGACTGCTAACTGCCTCCTCCACTGAGGGAGATGTAGAGCCCAGCACTGGGCACAGTTATCGACATTTGAAAAACATTTTCAAGTGTCAATTCTCTATCTAAGACACCAGTTTAGGGGGCTGCTAAGCCGCCCTTCACCTGAGATTTGAGCATATTCTGGTGAATTTTAGGTCTGTTGTGTCTTTTGCTCTTTACACAGCAAACGTAATATGAATGAACCACATGGGCACACTGGGATCCAAATAACTTTGTTTACTAACTATATACAACATGCAAGGCCTACACATAGATACACTATTGCTCCACTAGCGTTTGGGTGACTTCTGAAACAAAGAAGACATTGAGGGCTGCTACAGGGCTCACAACTATTTAAAGTGATACTACCTAATTCCTATTTGCAACAGAGTTATTTTCTGTCTTTTTTCTCCAATTATTTAACTGTAAAACCCAGAATGCCTGATTCTTATATAGACGAGGGCTCCTATTCACTTTGGCGATGAAAAGGGGCCTTAAAATGAGTGCAACTACAATTTATGTCCTCTTTAAATGTCCCAGCACACTGTCAGAGAGGGGGAAAGGGCCATTAGTGTAAATGAGAATCAGGCCCAATGTGTCCAGCATTAGGCCCAATGTGTACCCCAAATCCTACTCCTTTGTCCTAGACATACAGAGATAGCACATCTGCCAGGGAAGCACAATTAAATAAAGGAAGACAAAGAAATTACATTTGATCCTCTAACCTAAATGTTGTGTCTTTTCTTGCTTATTCCTTCCTTTCATTTCTTTGCCCTTTTCCGTCTTCTTCCATTCTCTAACTCATTCTATCCCCCTCCAAACCATTTCCTTTATCTTCTCGTTGCTGTGCACTGTTTTAGCCAATTTTATTTTCTCTCCTTCCTCTCCTTTCTTTGAAAAGCAGTGTTTCCTTCAGTCTCATTCTCTCTTTCTTATTCATGCCCATTCTTCGTTATCGCTCTCCCACAACATGCTGTGTCTTTCCCCTCATGCGCCTTCCTCTGTTCTCAGTCTCTCTTGCTTCCGTCATATTGGGTTCTATCTGTCATATTGGGTTCCATATTACCTCTGTCATACTGGGTTCCATCTGTATTCCACAGGCTAACTGAAGTCCTCTACCCATCTATCTCTTTCTAGTACTGGGTATTTATAGAGCGTTCTACAGACATTAACTAATTAATAGTTACATTACCACTGTGATGTAGATAAATATCTCTATCCCCATTTTTCAGATGGACACACTGAAACAGAGGAGTTTGATTGATCCAACAATCCAGAGGGAGTCATTGTCAGACCTGGGATTTGAATGCAGTAGTCCCTCATTCACTAGATAGGTTGGGTTGGGGCTACTAAAAGTTTTCCTTGTGCCTTCTTCTGGATATTCAGTGAGTAAGTTAGACCAGCTTAGACTCTTTTGCACATGGGCAGATTTGCGGTTATTCAGTCCAGGGAAGGCTACGTGAATGTGTGGGAGTTTGACTTTAAGGAGATATAAGTTAGCATAAGGGGATAAGATCTAAGTTACCCAATCTTATGCATCACCTCTGAATTTGGGCCATTGTCTCTGAAGCCTTTTCATAGGCCAGGATCAAGCAGCTGGTGGGTCATTGGCAGCTTTATGCTCCTTTTCATGACCCACGGAAGACTGGAAACTATTTTCTCTACACTAACTTGCCAAGGAGTTCCAATGGAGTCTAATGCTCCAAGGATTTCAAAGGTAGAAGCAATAATTGACATTCTGCAGAAAATGATCACACTATGAATGCTGTTCAGGGAGGATTTTCAAATGAGATAATATCAACCACGACTGTAATAAAAAGCTTACTAAAAAGAAACTGTGCCCTTATCAAGAACATTATCGTCTCTGGGGAATCAAACCAAAGCCTGAAATCAATGAATCTTGGGACTGAAAGAAGATTTTAGTCAATGGGTTTGTACCAGTGTAAATGAAGAACAAATGTGGCCTCCAGAGTGTAATGAGGGCACCTCTAAGGTTGTAGAGTTATAATTATATCCTAACTATGTTTCTCCATTGTATAATGAAAACGCTTTTAGAATTCCTAGCCTCCCTTCTGGTGCTTCCATTAGTTCTGGGAGATTTGGTGAAGGTACTGAAGGGTAAGATAGATATTGTATGTTAATTATTTTACACTCTCTTGATATAGAGCAGATTCTAACAAAATAATTAAAATCAAAGGGCTGCACAGAATATAAACCAAGACAGATTTTGTCCCAAAATGAAAACTCCCATTTTACACCATCCAGCTAACCAAAGGCTTATGGAGTAGTGTGTCGGGGAGAGATTACATTTAATGCACAACAGCTAATTAAAAAACAAGTTGCTGCCACTTTGTCTGCCTCTCATTTGCTAGAGTGCTGCTATTCTCACTCCCCAAAGGAAAAAAATCAACCAAAGAGAAAATAGTGAAAATAGAGAAAATGAGATGTCAGGTGTGAGTGAAGGAGAGAAAGAGAAAAGAAAAGAAAATCTTGTGATTAATATACTGGACTGAGAGTCAGGAGATCTGGAATTAATGCCCTGCACTTCCACAGATTTCCCGTTTGACTTTGGGCGTGACACTTATGGCTTGATTTCAAAGGTGCTAAGCACCTTCAGCGGGACTTGTGGGTGCCAGTCATTTTGAATAGTAGGCAATTAATGTCTCTCTGCCTTAGTTCCTTATCTGTAAAACAGGGACAATAGTAATTCTTCGCTCACACATAGGACAATTGTGAGGCTAAATCTATTAATGTTTGTGAGATACTTTTAGAGTGATAGGGACAATGTAAAGTACCTGGGGGGACAGGGGAACAAAAAAAACAAGAGGGATGGAACCCAGACTTTATGGCACTTCCTCAGTTCTCCCAGAAAATGGTGGCAGAGCTTGGTGACAAAGAGTAGGTGAACAGGAAGCATCATCAGTCAAGTGTTTCTTTTCTAACAAGGTTTTGCAGAACTACGGCCTACATATAAACATTGTATTGTTTATATGTATGATCCATGATCATAGCATTAACACTTTGTGTTTGCATGACCTGCAACAACTGATTTTAATCATACAGTGCTGGAGTGACTGATGCTTTTAAACAGACTTAATCAGTCACAACATCTTTCACGAGAACTACATTCACTTGAATTTATGTTTACATCACTAAAATAAATAATAATAGTAATAATTATAATAATAAAAAGCCCATAGAAAAGTTATTGGATGAAGCCTTTGTTGCCACATGATATTTATAATGAAGATATAGGTGGGGATGGTGGCACTGCCTATTATTAATGTTGTCTGATACTTTCCATTATAAGGTGTGGTTTTCAGTTGCTTATAACTTTGCCAAACCTTATGTGTTTGGGCTGACATTGTACATGTGGGGCATCTGCATCAGGCTGAATATTTTTGGAAAATTTCAGACAAAATGGTTCAGCCATTTTCAAGAATGAGATTAGAGGAAAATATGTTATTTTGTCCCTGTTAAAAAATGTGGGTGCCCTTTTCTTTGAAAAGTTCTAGTGCCCACATGCTGTGTCAGGGATATGCCTTTTGCCATCCTCACGGAAATCTGCCCAAATACAGTCGAGTTATAAGCCTTTGAAAAATCACAGTTCATACATAATAAGTAGAGACTTGCTAGAGCTTTGCAGCTAAAAACTCAAAAGGTTCCATCCACGCTGAGCAGGACTTCCATGCAATTGCAGCTCTGATTGCTGTAGTCCAGGCTGGGACCACCAGAGCTGAGAGCAGGGGCAGGTAGCCTGTCTCTCCTGTGCTCCTGATGCTTCCCTCTGTTGATGCCCAAGCAGTGGAGTGCCTGATTCTAATGCAGATGGGACAAAAGCCAGAGCTGGGGAAAGGCAGGGTTATGAGGAAAGAAGATTAGGATGGAGGCCTGAGGTGGGGGTAAGGCTGGGACTGTTGGGGGAATAGGTTGGAGGGGACAGGGCAGGAGGGGTCAAGCTTGGGGGGAATGGGCAGAAGAATCTGTGTCCAATAGATGACACTCCCCTCCAGAGGCTGGAACGGAATACCTGATTTCTGAATTTCACCTTTTCTCTGCTGTCAGCAAATATCTGTGAAACCCATTGGCAAAGTGTCCCATTCCCTTCTAGTAGTGGTCCACATAGAGGATGACAACCTACTAGTGCTATAAGTTACTCCGTTAGTTCAAGTAGCAGAGATCTGTGCAATGGGTCTAAAAGTTCCAACCCTGCTGATGGCCCATGTGGGTGGCCACATGATGGAATTGCTTTTTTAAAAACGTAGGAAATTATATGCACAAAAACTATGTTATAAAAACTTTATTAAGGTTGCAAAGTGAAACATGGAAAAATTAGGAAATACCACATCGTTTTTGCCTATGTAAAATGTGTGTGTGTGTGGCGGGGGGGGTGCACACACGCACGTTGCTGATGTGGAGCTGGATCTGGACAGGTGGCATTCCATTGATTTCAGTGGTACTGAATCTTTAGGAGTTGCAGGTGTTAGTTATCAAATAAGATTTGCCCCCCTGCAGAACATGTAAAAATTATGAGGCAGATCCTGCAATCTTGATTTCAGGTCCTAAACTTGTATAGATTAATTGGAACATCCTTAAAAAATTGTAGTTTATAATGAAAAAAACAAACAAACAAAGAAGGTTATGCAAATGCATAAGTGTGGTTGTGCAAATGCTCTATCACTGTATTTTCAAGTGACCTCATGGCACAAGACATCCTTTATTGTCTGCTTGCAAAAGAAAACATATGCACCTAAATCTTCAGCTGCACTGTGGGTACAAAGAGGCTGTAAAGTTGATGCAGTCAGCCATGGGGAGACTACCCTGGAAATCATGTCAAAAGTTCACATCTAATATTAATCTATTCTAACAGATGTTTCCAGGAAATAATCAGCCAAAAATGACTGTTTGTTATTGTATTTCTTTAAGTATAAATGAAATAACATGTCAGCCTAGCTAGTTCAGACAAGGGAGATGGGCAATAATAATTCTGTTGAGAGGAGATGGATAAGGGCATAATTCCTGTTCAACAAGGAATCAAGATATTCATATCACTGGGAAACAAAGTGACCTATTCATTTCACATGGCATGACCTGCCAGTGTAAAATTGTCAGAGGCACTAAACCATATAGAAACATACAAATCAGGGATGAGAAAGACCTATTAAATCACCGAATCCATACTTCTGCCAGTGCAGAATTGTTCCCTGCAGCACATTTCTTAGAGTTTTGTCCAGTCTAGACTTACATTTGTGTTTATTTTGATGTATATCTCTATTTAGATTGACACCAAATAGATAAAAAGGAATCTGTCCCAATCTCTAGTTTTTTGAGAATTGTCTAAAAGCACAAGTAAACATGAGCAAAATCAACATCAACTGCAGCCATCAATCAGGCCATTTAGTAAAAGATAAATGAGCAAAAACATCAAACTGACTGAAAAATTGTCCCTCCAAAATAGGGTGACCAGATGTCCTGATTTTATAGGGACAGTTCTGATATTTGGGGCTTTTTTTTATATGGGCTCCTACTATCCCCCACCCCCTGTCCTGATTTTTCACACTTGCTATCTCGTCACCGTACTCCAAAACATGTCCACCCCCCCCAAAACCTCCCTAAAATGATTAGTCTGTCAGCACATTCTGAAGGTCAACAATTTGGGTCATTGGGTTAAGGGAGGGAAGGACTTCAAAAACCAAGGGGTTGTCATGGAGAAGGCCCTTATCAGCAATCGCCTCTTTTATACCAAGCTCGAGAATTTCCACTGAGCTACATCCTGGCAATATGGCCCCTGGGTAGGTTCTACCACTTCCCTTTGGAGAAAGCATTTAATAGCACTACAGTCTTACACTTCTCTGGCTCAGAAAGCCTTGATCAGTCTAAGTTTTCTTTGCTTTGTTTCATGGCATTAATCACAGATATAATTTAACTATGCCAGTGCTACAGATGGTCAGTCAGAGGCCCTGCCTATGCCCACACAGTAAGTCAGTGACAGAGCTGAGAATAATACCCAGAAATCCTAACTCCCAGTCTAAATACTAAACAACAGTGCCGCCTCCTAAAATAAGAAGGATTATGCTTTGCCATATATTGAGTCTCTGGCATGCTATATCCAACCTCATAGAATTTACCTATAATTTTGCTAACTACTAAATAGCGATTTTTCTGTGATTGGTATTTGTCCATTATTCCTGGCAGGAAATCATCAGTGTTGCCCTTGAGTCTCATTCTCACAGAACAGGAAGTACGCAGACCATTCACAATGTCATGTTATCATTTGGTTCTCTACAACCATCCTCAAGTAATGTATCAGAAGAGCCCAGCATCTTTATAACTGTTCACTGCACAGTCCCCAGCTTACAACTTGTTGTGACACTTTTGATGTATTGCTCGTGAACAGATTGGTGATAAAGATGGATTGTAGAAGGTAGTAAAAGAGAAGCCCAAAGGGCCTCACTGCTTAGTTAATACTGAAGACAAAGGTCATTCACAACAAGTTCTCTTTGCACTGTTTCACAGAGTCTGGCTAGCAGTAGCATGATGCCAAATGATGCAGCAGTGCCATATGAATGGGAATCTGAGTCTCTCTGAGTATGATCTTTGGTAAATCTTAATCAAAAATGCATGGCGAGGCTCCTCCTTTGCCAGGGTATATAATATATTACATTCTTAAAAAAGTATAAAAAGTTAATTTCTTTCCAGATGCATTATGAGAATGGCTATGAGTGCTTTCCAGTTCATCATTTATTCAGTATATATTACCTGTTTAAAAATTTAGTGTTGTGATGCATATAATTGAGAAGGTTACAACAAACCATGCTCACTGTATGTTTCATTTCTCAAAGGCTTTGCCCTGTATATTGCACAATAGGAAATTGGCAGTCTGCATGCCATTGCACAACCAAGAAAAATGCTTCCACTCTGCCCAACCCAACATTTATGGCTGAATGAATTCCTTGAGAAAACTTCATTTATGTATTACCATGTTATGAGCTTTTGGATGAAACACTTAAGGGGCCTGATTGCAGAGCCAGAGGAATCAATATTTTCCTGTAAACAGGCAAACCGTTACATAAACAAACTTACTAAAGACCTGCATTTAGCAGTTCAGCCAAATACAAGCTAGGAAAATGTACTTAAGCGGAGGTACTTTACTATACTTCAACCTGTTAAGATGCACAAATTAAAATGTATCCTGGATCCTATTCAATTTTTTCAAAGTTTATAGTTCACCTAATGTTACGTGCTTCTAAGGCCAGATTATGCCACTCCTAGGTATGTCTACACTGCACACTCACATAGGGTTGCCAACATTGTATTTTAGAAACAAGGGACTGTTTTCTTAGCACCCCCACCCCACATTATTATAATCATTATTAATAATAATAATAAGCAGTACTCACCTACATTCACCAGGGGTATTTCTTGCTGCTTTTTGCAGCACTCACCAACTCCCAATTTTCTTGTACAGAGATGAATAAATGAGGGACGTCTCTTGTAATAAGGGACTGTTGGACGGCAGAGTGTAGAGTACTTACACTGCATGCCCCCCTAGCACAGGTATAAATAGTGTAAACAATGAAGCACTGCTTAGGTGAGTAAAAAACTGCCAGAACATTAGGGTATGTACCCTACATGGTGCTCCCCAAGCAGTGCTTCTCCTGTCTATGATGCTATTTTTAGCAGTGTAGTGTAGGGTGACCAGATAGCAAGTGTGAAAAATTGGGACAGGGAGTGGGGGGTAATAGGCACTTATAGAAGACAAAGACCCAAATATTGGGACTGCCCCAATAAAATCGGGACATCTGGTCACCCGAGTGTAATGTCCCACTGCCTCCCCACTGCCAGAGTCTTTCCCCGCCACAGTGGAAGAGTCTGGCAGTGGGGAAAGGCTCCGGAAGGGGCAATGCAGCAGGGAAGGCTCTGGCAACTCCCCTCTGCTGGCTCCCCCTGCCAGAACCTTTCACTGCCACAGGAAACTATACACCGTGTGGACACAGCCTGCTTTTCACTGTGGCATATAGCTACACTTACCCCACATGCCGCCACCAGCGCAGACAAGGAAATCAGTGGGAGTTGGCACCTAAATGCTTTTGAGGATCTGTGCCTTAGTTTCATGTCTGAGTGAAAGGGTGGCAGAATCCACCTAATATATATATTTACTCTATTTTTTTTTAAACCTAACCTAATTCCTATTTTTATTGTTCGTGAAAGCATTTTTCGGATCTCAGTTTGGTCCCATTTGCTGCTCTGCCTTACTCTTTTGTACTTCTGCTTTTCTCTCTCTTCATTTTAATTCCTTCTTAAAGCATGCCCCTTCTGCAAAGCCCAGAAACATCAAATGGAGAAAAAAATCTTTAAAATAAAATCTGCAGTTTCATCTAACCATCATCTTGTCATCTGGTGCATGATTGAGTATTTCTATTCATTCCTGAACTATACTGGTTGTTTTTTAAGCTCCAAGACAGAGTGTATCTTCGTCCATGCTTTGTACAGCACTGTGCACGCTGATTATTATTAATTTATTATAGTCCCCAGAGGTCCCAACTGAGACGAGGGCCCCGTCATGCTAGGTGTTGTACAGACATAGTAAGAGACAATTCCTGTTCTAGACAGTTTACAAACTAAATAGAGAAGACAGGCAAAGGGTGGAGGCAAAAACAGAGAGGTGAAATGACCTGCCCGAGTTCACAAAACAGCTTGGAAATAGAACCCAGGGGAACGCTAAATTCCAGTCTAGTGCCTTGTCCACTAGATGACAACACTACCTTAGACAGAGCTCAATAAATTTATCAATAGTAATGATGATGAATATTAACAGTGTTTCTGATACTGTGCGATTACTTCTGGCCTTCCCAGGTTGTTGTTCTTGAATTTTTGCCCTAATTCTAAAAGTAAAAGGATTTAAAAAAACATTGTTAATATAGGTATATTTATTCATATTTTTTCTTGGAGTGTGACGCAGTTATACAACAAGGAGTCTAATGCAGTTATACAAGTAATTTAGGATGCCTTCGAGAGCTCTCATATGTTTTCCAGGAAGATCTTGTAATGGGTTGTAGTACCAAAATGCATTCTTTCCATTGGATGTTATTACCAACGTGATACATGTTAACTCATGGTAACGAAAGCCACATTAATATTTCACTTTTCCCCCTTATTCTTAAAATAAGAAATAATTGTGTTAATGTTCTAATGGTGACTGCTGCAGAACTATATTTCAGTTGATTCCTATGTGTGAATAAGGAGAAATCAAGCCAGAGGAGTAAAGCAGAGTTGTGTCAAGATTTCTTTTATTATAACAGAAAGATTACCAAAATAAATAAATAAAAAAAGACAATCTGGTTTTTAGCAATTTCTTTTCTTTAGGTCGTGGTAAAATTTCTCAGAATGTCTGTTGTATTGTGATCCACATGCACGATACTGAAAATAAATCCTAGTTCCAAGCTCTTTGTTCTCTACTTCAAATTATTTCTCCCTCGTCCCCCCACATATAGTAAGCATGCCTTTGTGAGGTGGTTGTGAAGCAAAGGGTTATGTCTAACCACCTTTCCATTAAGTGAAGTAATGATGGATTTCTTAGGGTCTGTTACTATTTTAAGCTGTGTCCCAAGGTTTATAGTGGAAGGCGTAGTGTATGTTTGAAAAGATTATGGTTGCAACAAGCTGAGATGATAGGTGTGTCAAGAACGCAGTGGTTTCTTAGCTGATTTTTCATCATATCAACAGACAACCCCTCACTTAAGCGGCATAAAATAGTTGTACTTCTGAGAGTGACTAGACTTGAAAAACTTGTGACTTCCCATCTTCAACTGAGATTCCAAACTGGAAGAGGAAGAAATGTAGACAGCTGTCTAGTACGCTCTGCGCAGAGTCATGGCAGCCCTGGCTGATGGCTTTATTTCAATGAGAGAAAAATTATTCTTGAAGGGCATTGGGTGTAAAATGATGCAGGGCAAGTCTGGGAAGAACTCAACTGAACTTCTATGTCAGCTAGTGAATCAGAGTAAGTTTTCCATCCTGCAAGAGAGCAAGGCAAAGGGATTATTTTTCTAAGTAATTCCTCTCTGGCAGGGCCGGCTCCAGGCACCAGCTTGGCAAGCAGGTGCTTGGGGCGGCCACTCTGGAGAGGGGCGGCAGGTCCAGCTATTCAGCAGCAATTTGGTGGATGGTCCCTCACTCCCACTCGGAGCGAAGGACCTTCCGCCGAATTGCTGCCGCAGATCGCGATCGCGGATTTTTTTTTTTTTTTTTTTGGCTGCTTGGGGCGGCAAAAACCCTGGAGCCGGCCCTGCTCTCTGGATGGGAAGGAATGGGAATTATGGTCATTTGTTGCATTTAGAAAACTTAAATCACTGGACTGGTGAGTCAGAGAGGCACTAGCAGGCTTCTGCTGGGTCTTTAGTTGAGTTTCACAGCCAAAAGATGCCAGGCAGAAAGAAGGAAACAAGGGCATTAAACAAATACCTGCAATTCATGAATTAACACAATGTACTGTGTCTCCTCTGACATCTGAATACATCTTCCATATGTCTTAGAAATAAATTATTCTGCTGAGCTGTGTTTTTTTGATAGCTCATTGTAATGCCTTCCCAAAGCACTTCTTTTCTTCTTCGTATGGCTGATGTAGAGCAAAAACTTTACTTTTACATTGAGGGGGTTAAGCCAGATAATTGTGTCAGGAGTAGCGGAGTGCATCGCTGTGATGCCTCCTTCGTATTTGTGAATTGGGCTGTGTCAAGGCTGCTTCCCCACTTTGAACTTTAGGGTACAAATGTGGGGGCCTGCATGAAAACTTCTAAGCTTAACTACCAGCTTAGATCTGGTCCGCTGCCACCATCCCAAAGCTGATTCCCTTCCCTGGGTAGCCTTGAGAGACCTTCACCAATTCTCTGGTGAATACAGATCCAAACCCCTTGGATCTTAAAACAAGGAAAAATCAATCCGGTTCTTAAAAAGAAGGCTTTTAATTAAAGAAAAAGGTAAAAATCATCTCTGTAAAATCAGTATGGAAAATAACTTTACAGGGTAATCAAACTTAAAGAGCTCAGAGGACCCCCCTCTAGTCTCAGGTTCAAAGTACAGCAAACAGAGATAAACACTCTAGTAAAAGGTACATTTACAAATTGAGAAAACAAAGATAAAAACTAACACGCCTTGCCTGGCTGTTTACTTACAAGTTGGAAATATGGCAGACTTGTTCAGAAAGATTTGGAGAACCTGGATTGATGTCTGGTCCCTCTCAGTCCCAAGAGCGAACAACCCCCAAAACAAAGAGCACAAACAAAAGCCTTCCCTCGCCCCCCCCCCCGATTTGAAAGTATCTTGTCTCCTTATTGGTCCTTTGGGTCAGGTGTCAGCCAGGTTACCTGAGCTTCTTAACCCTTTACAGGTCAAAGGATTTTGGAGTCTCTGGCCAGGAGGGATTTTATAGTACTGTACACAGGAGAGCTGTTACCCTTCCCTTTATAGTTATGACAGGCTGTAACGGGGTGCATGCCATACCCCTCTGGATTCAGCCCTTCTCCCCCTCTTCTCAGAGACTCAGGGACACTTCAGGGGTGCAACACCCTTGCTCTTTATTTGTGATCAAGTCCCCACCACCAGTTTCCAACTATCTACAGGCTTTTTATAATGGCTTGGCCTACCATAGGCCTGGCCAGCAACAGACTAGGAGACTCCCACCTCCGTCTGAGCCTGACCTCCTCTCCTGGTCTCCACCCCTCTTTCCTCTCACTTCCTCCCAACCTTATAGCTCCTGCTAACGAGGCTGGCAGGTGGTCAGTTACCAGGCAAGCATCAGGCTACCTACCCAGCCCCAACCCAATCCCCCTGATTGGGGCTGGAGTGGCAGGAGCTGATTAAGGCCTCTCTAGCAGCACCCTGCCACACGTCTTTGCCCTTAAGCCACTGCCAAGGGGTCCTGGTCCGGCCCCTTCTCCCCCTGCCTGGGAGGCTGCTCCTGGGAGGCCTGCTGCCGCCCACGGGGTGGTCCCCAGGGTCCTCTGTGCGGGGTTGGTCCATCCCCTAGTTACAAAAGGTACACTGGGTCGGGGGCGGACCGCCCCACAGGTCTACTGCTACCCACAGGTCCTCAGACCAGTCACAGCCTCGCTGTTGCCCTCCTGGCTGCTCCCCCTTTTTGGTTGGCAGGGGAGCCGGGTGGGTCTGTACCTCGCCCTGGCTGCCCAGGAAAACAGGTGCAGTTACCCTGCCCAGGGGGGTCAGGCTCTCCCTGCCTGGAGGCTCCACTTTCAGGCATTCTTTGGGGCCCTCCATCCTCTCGGCCTTGGGAACCTTCCCTTGGGGTTCTGTAACGGGACACTCCTTCAGTCCCTCACCCCCTACTTCTCTCCCGTCTTCACTCTGGCTCTGTTGTCTAGGGTCTTTCCCTCCTGTCCTCTGGGGACCTGGGTCCTCCCCCTCCCTAGGGCCACTAGGAATAGGGGTCTCCTCTCCCATCATTGGGGTATCCCCTCCCTTCTTGCCGGGGTGTCCCCTCCCACGGCCTCCTTTCCCCTTTGGGATGGGGCCCCAATCTATCCCCAGTACTATGGGGTATGGCAACCCCTCTACCACCCCTACCCGTTGCCAGGCAAACCGGCCCCCAACCTCCAGGGCTAATGAAAACTGTGCTTCCCAAATAAAAGTGGTAGTAAGCAGTGAAAGAACTGAATCTAATTAAACATGAATATCAAGTTATAAAGAAAGAATATAAAAATAAACAAATAGAGATCAGATTTAGTTGCATTGAATGCAAAGGTTCCAACACAAACTGTGCAGTGTAAGGCCTGCAATAAAAGCAACTGGTTTGTGAAAAAAGTGTTGCTCTCAGCAGAAATGACAAAGGAATACAAAAATGAAATTCATTCATGAGCACAGAGTTCATTGTTGGTTCCGTGAATACATTTCCAAAGCTGATCATTACAACAGATTGGCTTGTGACAGCATCCAGAGTACTTTCACAGAACCCTTTACTAGAACCACCTTCCTGTTGCCTAGAAGTAAGGAATGGTAATGCTGTCACGGAAAGATAGTAGTCCTACAGTCCCAGTGCAATAAACAATGAAATAATACAATAAGCAATCAATATCATTTAATTGAAGAAGGTCTCATTAATACAGCTTGAGGGACTTTCACAGGCCAATTTATAATTGTGCATTTTGGTATATACTAAGGGTTCTCTCTAAATATGAAACAAACTTTATAAGATTTTGGTTATAAAAGAATGGAGCTGTTAATAAATAAAATTAAAAGGAAAATAATATTAAATGGATAGGAAACAAGGCCTACCTATACAATATTGGGAAAAGCTAGGAGAATGGAGTAGAGCTTCACTTATTGACAGGAGGGATATGTTGGTCCAGAAAAGGGAGGTGGTGAGGGAGTGTCACTCCTGAAACCCTGCAATCCTATAGGAGCCACTGAAGCAGGAGTGAAAATCAGGGCAACACTAAGGGCTGCCATAGGGGCTATGCCAATGTCTCAGTGGCCTCCAAGATGCTGAATGGGGAGACACAAGCTGCCTCCCATCTGTTCCTGTGCTGGTCTCAGAGCTAGCACAGAAGTGGCTGTATAACAATCTATGAATTCTCAAGGGATGTTATCAAGAGGACAAGAGCCAATTATTCTCATTTGCTATTGAGGACACAATAAAAAGCAATGGATTTAAACTGCAGCTGGAAAATTCAGGTTAAATAACAGAAAAAGCTGTAAAAAAAAGAACATTTAGTTGGGATGACAGAGAATTGCCTTCATTGGAGATATTTAAAATGCAGTTTTGAGATGTAAAGTGATTCTTTAAAATGGCATCAAGAGGGTTCCATGTTTATGGTGTTACTTCACTTTCATGTTAGTTTTGCTTGGTTTAGAATTGCTTCCTCTAATTTGCAACACTGCAAACTCAGCCTTCTGTTCCTTCCTGCATCCTCCTTCCTGTATGATCCCCAAGAAAAGATTCTGCAGGCCCAGATCATCCCAGGTTTCACTGGTGTAATTCTGGGCAGAATTGGAAGTCAATGTCACACAGCTGTGAATGAAGACAGGATTTGGCTTGTAGAATCACTATTACTAGTTATCATACCAGCGTGGTTTTCAGATTCCTGACTGAGTGGGTAGGTCTGGCAGTTAGAAAAAACACCTTTTCACTTGTCAGCTGAACAAATTTGACATGGAACCATTGAAACACAATAAATGTGGAACTTCCATGAGGATCTCACAAACTTGACAGAGATCATCATCTGGAAGAAGCTGAGCATTGTGGGTGAGGTTAGCATTCCATCCTGCTAGAATAGTCTCCAGCATAGCAAAGCAATTTAAGGAGAGATTAGACTACAGTAATTGGGGAGATTTTAAAAATAATAAAATCAGTCCTGACTTCTGTTCAGGGCCAGCTTTAGGAAGTGCGGTGCCCGATTCGAACAGTTTTGACGGGGCCCCGGCAGGGATGACTAAAAAAAAACACGTAAAAAAAAACACGTGGGGCTTGTACTCACCGGGCTGCGCTCCTAGTCTTTGTCGGCGGGTCCTTCACTCGCTCCAGGTCTTCGGCAGCACTGAAGGACCCACTGCCAAAGTGCCGCCAAAGACCCGGAGCGAATGAAGGACCCGCCGCCAAAGTGCCGCCAAAGACCCGGAGCACCACCGGGTGAGTAAAAATTAAAAAGGTGCCTCTAGCCAGGGAAGGGATTCTCTGCCACTTGCCCCCCACTCTGGGCGGCCCTGCCACTGAGCACGGGGCCCTCTTAGGCGCGGGGCCCGATTCGGGGGAATTGATGGAATTGGCCTAAAGCCGGCCCTGCCTGTTATCATACAGGACGTGATGGGTTTTCTCTAGTTTGTTGCCCCATCTCCACTGTGATATCTTTTCTTTTAGACTGTACAATCTTTCGGGCATGTTTGCACCGAACAGAGCAGGGCCTTGGCCTGGTAGGCCTCTATGTGCCACTGCAGTATAAATATTAAATAACAACCTTTTATTTGGATGTATTTATTGGAAAATACATGTAAGAATACAAAAAAGGGAAGGGGATTGGAAGATATCAATGAGGAAAAAATACCCAATGAAATAATTCAAGCCCTGCTCCAGAACTACCTATCTTCTTTCACTCAGCAGCGCTTTAAGTGTGACACCTGTACATGATGTATTAGACCAGTGGTCCTCACACTTTTTACCTCATGCCCCACCTTTCCCTGCCCACCCACTCCTCCAGCTGCGGTTGGGAGCTGGGGCTGGGATCGGGACAGCGATCAGGGCTGCGGCTACTAGACCCTCTTCTCCAAAAGACAACTGCAGCCTATTGGAATCTTATACTCTTTCCTCATCTAATTCTGCAGGAAAATAATTGTGTGTGGGAAAAGTTAAACTTTGTTGATCCCCCTGAGAATGGTTCATGTTTAGTTTGAATTTGGGGAAAGAAGTTGGCTGGTTGGCTATTTTGTCCAAACTTGTGCACATATTCCTAGCAAACTTTTGTCAATTTAGTTTTAAAAATTAATTGAAATGGAAATGTTTAAAGAGGAAGTGAATGATACCAGGAAGGAAGAGTAATGAAGAGAAGGGATCTAAAATGATAAGAGGAGTAGAGCGTTGAGAAGAATTTTTCTTTCTATTTCCTTCAAAGAAACCTTCTCCCTATCTTGGCTTCACATGTTCCAAGGTTGACATGAACAGTGTAAAAGTAATTATAATACTTGGTGCTCTTATAGCCCCTTTCATCTGGGGATCTCAAAGCACTTTATAAAGCAGATGTATATAATTAGCCTTACTCCATAATATAACACTGTAGCTATTTGAGGAACTAAAAATGATCATAGGCTGCTCGTAAATTTTAATAGTCTCACAGCATCACTTTTTCTTAAACTCTGCCTTAAGGCAATATTGAACTATCTGCCTCTCTTCTCAATGAAAAGTGTTGGCCTGCCTACACATTACTGCATATTTTATATATTTCGCTTATAAATACATTTGGTATCCTGAAAGTATTCTTATTTGTACTATAGGATATCTCAGTTCTGGTTCCAGGCCACATAATTATAAAGGTATAATGATGAGAATTAATCTGGGAGGCAACTAGATGGCACTAGAACTTGTTTATGTGTTACTTTACTAATATGACTTTGCAGTACAAGCCTCATTGTTGATTAGAAGTTCCTGGAATAAAGATGACTGACAGTTGTATAATGCTGTTGGCCTCTCCAAATTACAATATATAAAAAAGAAAGATGAATAATTCTGCATGGGATACACTGATACAACACCATTGTCTGTAATATAAATAGAGGTTTTCACCATATTTTACAACAAGGCACTGTAATAAAAATAATAAAATAATAAAGTTTATTAAATTAATATAACATATTCTCTTTCTTGTCCAATAGTTAAAATTATCTATGTAGAAAAAAGGGTTCTCCACATCAAGAGCTGCTGGTTAGATGCAAAATTATCTATGGGTAGGAATTTCCCAAGTCAAACAATCTGAACAGGTAGACATTCCTAAAGGCTTTATACCAGGGGAAAGCTAAAATGCAGCAGCCACATTAATATATTAATCTACTTTAATGCAGTGTCTGACAGAGGAGAACAAATGACTTCCCTGGGCTTGAAAACATGTACATGTGTAACGGACAGAGGGGAGCAAAAGAAAGGCAAAATCACTTAAACAGGAAGGAAGGTGTCACATATTGTATAATCAGAATCAGGACTTGAGGTATAATTTCTTAGGACAAAATGCTCCCTTCTACTTATGCAAGAGGAAGGAAGCCTAAATCCATCCCAGCCCAGGTAGAAGAGAGAAATACCAGCTCTGTGATATATTACTCCATGATTATTACTAAGTGCTCCTACGAAGCAGTCCCAGTGTGCTAAGCACTGTACATACCCAGAATAAAAGACAGTCCCTCTCCCAAAGAGCTTACAATCTGGGGACAGGCAAAGGGAGGGAGGAAGGAAATATTAACCTCATTTTCTAGGTGGGAAGATGAGCATAGAGATGCTAAGTGTCTCACCCAACATCACATAGGAAATCTATGGCAGAACCAATAGCTGAACTCAAACTTTCTGAGTCTGAGTACTTAGATGTTAAATCCAGTGCCTTACTCACAAGACTATCCTTCCTCTCTCACCCACTAGAAGCTGCTCTTCAAGGCTCAGGTGCTGGGTGAATGGAGCTGGGGACATGACAGAGTGAGAGCACTGGCTGTATTACATTCTCCTCCTCAAACTTTCTACCTGTGGGACAGGTTAGCACATGTTAGTCATCAATAAATTGTGTGGGTTCCCCTATGAGTGGTGAACCTAAGGCAAAACTTTAGGGAAAATATTAACGTGTGCTTCTTTAAGCTTTTCACTTCAGACCAGGGGGAGTCACACTCAAGTGTGGGAGGGAAAATCCTATATCTGGAATGTGTCAGTCTCCTTCTTGTGCCCTTACAATCTAGCTACCCCCTTGGGAAGGATGGGTAAGTCTTGGGTTTGAACTGAAATGAAAAAGAAGTGATGTCAGAGGCAATTTTCAGAAGACTGGAGGCTTCAACAATTAAAGCAATTACTGTATTTATATTTTGAACACATTTTGGTAACAAACTCCAGATGGCTGAAGGAAGGTCTTGTACACCTCTACCTCGATATAACGCTGTCCTTGGGAGCCAAAAAATCTTACCGTGTTATAGGTGAAACCGCGTTATATCGAACTTGCTTTAATCCGCCAGAGTGCGCAGCCCCACCCCCCGGAGCGCTGCTTTACCGTGTTATATCCGAATTTGTGTTATATCGGGTCGTGTTATATCGAGGTAGAGGTGTAGTTAAAGGACAGCAGACCCAGATTCTATTCTTGACTTTGTCATAAGCTGGCTGTGAAACCCTGAACTAGACACAATCTCTCTGTGCCTCAAGTTCCTCATACATAAGGAAAAGATAATAACTCCTACCTCTCAGGCATATAGTGAGCCCCAGTTAAAGCATGCAAAGCACACTGAAATCTTTGTCTGAAAGGTACTATATAGTGTAAAGTATCCTTCTGATATGGGAATATAGTGTTTTAGAAACAGTCCTCTAGATGGGTTCAGATCTCTTCTGGTTTAATTCAAAGTTGTGAGATCAGGTTATTATTATGACCTCATATATCACTAATTGAGAGTTGTTTTATGGCACTCATTAACAGGGTTGCATGCACATTACAACCTAGAAGCTCTGGGTTATCACTAATGCTTGCAGTTGCTATGACAACAGAGTTTGTATGCATCTCTCAAAGAGCCTTTTTTTTTAAAGGGCTCCTTGAAAGAGTGAGTTATTTAGCATCCAGCATGCACAGGCAGGATTAGCCATCAAAATGTTCTGCCTACAAAATGACAGGCAATGTCTTCCTTTAGTTTTCCCATAGCTAATATATTATAGTCCTGCATCCATGTCACTGTATTTAAGAATCTGTCAGGGTATTTATTAAGCCCCCCTATTTTTCAGGGAGATATAACTGGACTGGATTTCAGTGTGCTGGACTTTAGCTATGTGATTTTCACTGACATTAGTGGGAGTTGCCCAGATCAACTTTCTTTTAAGACTTTTAAACATTCATACTATAACATCATTGGCCAGGAACAACAATGACAATAAAATGTTTAGCTAAATGGGAAAAAACATCACTTTTGCCATTTTCAAATGAAAGCAAAATGACTAGGAGTCTATATATGTTGGGGGCTTAGAACCAGCCATGTTATTATATTTTGGTACTACACTTTTCTGGGTATTCCTACTAGTTACCTCTGTAATAACTACTACATTTCTTAACCTTTTCCAAGTAATCATACTTCTAGGGATACATTTACAGAGCAGACTTTAGGAGCTGCTTTGAATTTAAGTAGATATAATAATTAAGAAGAAGAACAATAAATATTGTGCTTTGTACTTCTCTAGCACTTTCCATCTGAGACTATCAAATGGATTAAGCCACTCAGCACTCATGAGATAATTAAGTATTATTATCCCAATTTTATTGATATGGGAACTGAAGCACAGAGAGCTTAAATGACTTGTTGGAAATCACATAGAAAATCTGTGACAGAATTGGAAATTGAATTAAGATCACCTAACTCCCATTCCTTGGGATTTAATCACTACATTATCCCTCTTTCCTTCCTAGATATGCATGTAAAGGGCCAGATCTACACCAGCTGATGATCTGGCTCAATTTTTAAAAAATACTGTATATTTGCTTTAATATAAAAAAGACTTAAGAAGAATACATTTATTATTATTTACTTGAGTTGTGGTAGTGCCACAAGGCCCCATCCAGTACTGGCTCCCCACTGTGCTAGGTGAGGCACAAACACAGGAAGAAATGGTTCCTGCCCTGAAAAGTTTACAGACTAGTTTCAAACTTAGCTTCAGTTTGGTTTGCAATTTCTTGTAGGTGGAGAAGCAGAAGTGAAACTAGAGGAGGGTGCTGAAGGGTGAGAGGCTAGTGGCTTTGTTGATCACTTACAGAGACTATTGTGGGTGAAGAAGCTAAATGGATGCTCAAGGCAGGCATCATTTATGGGGAAATAGAGGTGGGAAGTCATGTTTCTGCAGAAACTTCAGATGGTGTTAAACCCACATCCATTTGGGATGAGTGGTAGCTCTGAAAGTCAGTGGAGTACATGGGGACAGAAGGGAGGTTTAATGGCTGCATTGCTTTAGCAGTGGTGGAGGGAAGCATTATGCTGGTGTACATCAGAATATCTGCAGAGACACTTATACCAGGAGTATAGCACTGGGTGGTACCCTGGGCCCTGTAGCCTTGGTCATGCCACCAACTCATCCCCAAACATTCCGTCTGAGCGGTATAACACTGACAGCTGAGCTAGTGGCCAGCCTTTGTGGCACCCTCTCTCCTCAATGCACCCTTGGAATGACAACCATCATGTGGCTCATGTGCCCAGCCTTACATTTAAAGGGATGATTTTTACATAAAAATATTATTTTGAGCTTCCTGTGGGCAGACAGCATCATACTGAAAGGAAAAGTATCATTTGTGGATGCTGCATCCAGTGTCAGAAATGATAAACCAGTTTCTGTACTACTTTGAAAGGTAATAATCTAACATTTACCTAGCACCTTTCATCCTGAGGGATCCCCCAGCAACGTGCAGGGACCACTTCACTGATTACTGACATACCACCACCTCTGGGATAAAAGACAGTTCTTCCAATAATGCAAAACAACAATATGTGAACAGGAAATGAAGAATAGCACACCCAATTGGACCTAGAGGATGGTGGGGTTGATAGGTCATTTTAAAAATAGAAATACTGCCCTGTCTCAAAAACCCATTCATAGGAAAAATCCAGACAATTAGAAGCAAATGACCACCAACTGCCTGCAACATGTGACATCTTCCACCATCCTCGCTGCTTTGCAATGGGGGTGCAGCACAGAGACAGTTCCAGTGGCTCTAAAAAATGCCCTCCTGATGGCAATGGATAGAGGCCATATCTCAATATTCATACCACTTGCATTTTTAGTAGCTATTAGTAAGGTGATACTAACTCACCTACATAATATATATGGAGTAGATGATACAGCACTAAAATGGCTACAGTCATTCCACAGATGCAACAAACACCATAAAAAAGGATGTCACAATGCCTAGATGCCTAGAACAGCTATCTCAAACTGACCTCAAGTAAGATCAAGATACATTACTCCTGTGATCTGATCCTTCCACTGTCTTCCAGTCCAGTTCTGTCATCAATTCAAAGCCTTGGTCCTGATCTTCAAAGGCAGTAACAGGTCAGGACCCAGCTAAATCAGTGACTGTGTTCTGCATTCGAGACTGATCGCCTCAACAATTCTGCATGTCTGGGACTGTACAGATCACAAAGCCCAAGATAAAACATGTGAGAGCTGTAGACAAAGTATTTCCAGTCAAGAAGGTTCAATGAGGAAACCAGCTTTTAGAGGAGATCAGACCAATCTGGAGTCGGACAATGTTTAGGACACACTGCAAGACTTTCCTTTTTCACAAAGCTTTTCTATCACCATGATAATAGAAGAAAAAATTATTCCTCTAGAAGAGCCTTGTGTGACCAGGAAGGAGAGAAGAGCAGAAAACCCCTTAACATCCATTGGAGATCTCACCACCATGTAGGGCGGCGTTCCCTATATATGTTTATTCATGCTTACTTATGCTTGTTTCACAGTTCACATTTGAATTTATTGTATTTATATTAAAATAATTAGTTATAAGGCATTTTGGATAATGGAATCCATCTTTTAAAATGGAGTCCAGTTTTGGTTGTTTACAACTCACTTTCGCACCTTTTCGTTTGGCGGGAAACAGGGTTTGCCGCAGAAACTGCCTCTGAGGAGACTGGATCAAACTGGTCTAGACTAGAACTTTCGCGATGGCATAAAAGGGCTGCACACCCTGTCAGCGGGGCTGTCTGTCTGAAAGGCAGCCAGTGACTGTCACGTTTGCGCAGGCATCGAGGACTTCCTTCACCATCTTACCTGGTCTATCCCACCGATCCGGGTATCTTTCACCTGAATCCACTTACCTGGTTCCTGATTCCAGTGATTGCCAACACCAGCAGTCTCCTGGTTCCAACACAGTGAAAGTCCTGAGCTCCTCCTGTCCCCAGTAACCACTGGGTGCACAGTTGCAGGTCCAGGTCCCTACGAACCTAAGCAACGGAGAGACTGTCACTTAACACCTGCAGCTAATCCCACTTGAGATCCATCCTTCGAGATACAGTACAGTTCTGGGGTACCTTGGTTTAGTTTGTTTTGTTAGAAGTGTAAATTGCCAAGGGTTGTCTTGGGGACCGGGCTTCAGGCCCATCTTTGAGCAACCACATTGCTATTTTATGGTTTTAATCTGTTTTATTCTCCCCCCCTTCTCCCTGACATTGTTACTAACACTTTTAATAAATTTCCTGTTTGTTTTTGAAGAATTTTCCTCTCTAGTCTTCTAGAGAGGCCTTCTGGTGGGTGGTGGGAAGATTTTAGTTAACTTACTCCCCAGGTGATTAGATACTGGTATTGCCAGTCAAAGAACCTGGCCCTGTTACCCGAGACCCTGTAACAATTATGTAGGGGAGTGTTTAGATACAACAGTGATGGATGCTAAAACTTAAGATAGATAGAGGATGTAATTACCCAACATCTGTATTTTTGAAATCAGTCCATTAGATTTTCAGTGATCATGAATGGTCAATCTCAGTTTTACATTGCATCTGAAAATGGCACCTCCACAAGAGCAAAGCCCCACTGGGGCACTGATTTATTACTGACTCAGAGGTGAGCATGCCACATACTGAACTGACCACACCACATCTGTGTCTTTTCTGGAAGTCTCGCATCCATGGACTGCCACAGGATGACTCTGCTTGGCTTCTGAGAGATGATGGGATCACAGCACAAAGTAATATGGCTGCAGGCTATGCTTTGAAACTAGTTTAACTGTCTGGAGAAGAATGCAGTTGTTTAAACATTTTGTTTAAATATTAAACAATAAAGTCCTTTCCCAAACTGCTAAAACAATGTCACCAGGTTAGAAAGCAGCTTAGCCTCCCAGACACTGGAGTCTCACACTGGAAGTATCCCAAATGTACTCTGGAGGTAACCACTAATACCAGACAGCTCAGACATGCTGACGTTCATTACAATCTATGGGCTGGATTCTCAGCTGGTGGGAAATTGGCTTAGCTCCATTGACTTCAAAGAGGCTTCACTGATCTACAACTGGTGAGGAATTAAACTTTCATCTTCACATCATACTTTCTTTATAGTGACTTGTTTTTTTCACACTGTTAAATTTCATAATGCTGCCCTAAGAAAACAGATATTTTTGTCTAACCTGCCCTTAAAAATCTCCAGTGATGGAGATTCTACAAGCTCCCTAGGCAATTTATTCTAGTGCTTAACCACTCTGACAGGAAGTTTTTCCTAATATCCAATCTAAACTGCCCTTGCTGCAATTTAACCCCACTGCTTCTTGTCCTATCCTCAGAGGTTAAGAAGAACATTTTTTCTCCCTCCTCCTTGTAAAAACCTTTTATGTACTTGAAAACTGTTATCATGTCCCCTCTCAGTCTTCTCTTCTCCAGACTAAACAACCAATTTTTTCAATCTTCCTTCATAGGTCTTGTTTTCTAGACCTTTAATCATTTTTGTTGCTCTTCTCTGGACTTTCTCCAATTTCTCCTCATCTTTCCTAAAATGTGGCGCCCAGAACTGGACATAATACTCCAATTGAGGCCTAATCAGCGTGGAGGAGAGCAGAAGAATTACTTCTCATGTCTTGCTTACAACACTCCTGCTAATACATCCCAGAATGATGTTTGCTTTTTTTGCAACAGTATTACACTGTTGACTCATATTTAGCTTGTGGTCCACTATGACCCCCAGATCCCTTTCCACAGTACTCCTTCCTAGGCAGTCATTTCCCATTTTGTATGTGTGCAACTGATTGTTCCTTCCTAAGTGGAGTACTTTGCATTTGTCCTTATTGAATTTCATCCTATTTACTTCAGACCATTTCTCTAGTTTGTCCAGATCATTTTGAATTATAATCCTATCCTCCAAAGCACTTGCAACCCCTCCCAGTTTGCTATCATCTGCAAACTTTATAAGTAGGGCTGTCAAGCAATTAAAAAATTAATCGTGATTAAAAAAATTAATTGCGATTAATTGCGCTATTAAACAATAATAGAATGACATTTATTTAAATATTTTTGGATGTTTTCTACATTTTCAAATATATTGATTTCAATTACAACACAGAATACAAAGTGTACAGTGCTCACTTTATATTTATTTTTTATTACAAATATTTGCACTGTAAAAAACAAAAGAAATAGTATTTTTCAATTCACCTAATACAAGTACTGTAGTGCAATCTCTCTATCATGAAAGTTGAACTTACAAATGTAGAATTATGTACAAAAAATACCTGCATTCAAAAATAAAACATTGGAAAGCTTTAGCACCTACAAGTCCACTCAGTCCTACTTCTTGTTCAGCCAATCTCTCAGACAAACAAATTTGTTTACATTTGCAGGAGATAATGCTGCCTGCTTCTTGTTTACAATGTCACCTGAAAGTGAGAACAGGCATTTGAATGGCACCATTGTAGCCGGCATCGCAAGATATTTACGTGCCACATGTGCTAAAGATTCATATGTCCCTTCATGATTCAACCACCATTCCAGAGGACATGCGTCCGTGCTGATGATGGGTTCTGCTCGATAACAATCCAAAGCAGTGCGCACCGACCCATGTTCATTTTTATCATCTGAATCAGATGCCACCAGCAGAAGGTTGATTTTCTTTTTTGGTGATTTGGGTTCTGTAGTTTCTGCATCAGAGTGTTGCTCTTTTAGGACTCTGAAAGCATGCTCCACACCTCATCCCTCTCAGATTTTGGAAGGCACTTCAGATTCTTAAATCTTGGTTCGAGTGCTGTAGCTATCTTTAGAAATTTCACATTGGTATCTTCTTTGCATTTTGTCAAATTTGCAGTGAAAGTGTTCTTAAAATGAACAACATGTGCTGCGTCATCATCTGAGACAGCTATAACATGAAATATATGGCAGAATGCGGGTAAAACAGAGCAGGAGACATACAATTCTCCCCCAAGGAGTTCAGTCACAAATTTAATTAATGCATTATTTTTTTAACAAGCGTCATCAGCATGGAAGCATGTCCTCTGGATCTATGGCCAAAGCATGAAGAGGCATATGAATCTTTAGCGCATCTGGCATGTAAATATCTTGCGATGCTGGCTACAGCAGTGCCATGCGAACGCCTGTTCTCGCTTTCAGGTGACATTGTAAATAAGAAGCAGGCAGCAGTATCTCCTGTAAATATAAACAAACTTTCCAGGTACAGAAGTTAAGCTGACTGGTCTGTAATTTCCCAGGTTGTTCTTTTCCCCCTTTTTATAGGTTGGCACTATATTTGCCCTTTTCCAGTCTTCTGGAATCTCTCCCATCTTCCATGACATTTCAAAGATAATCACTAATGGCTCAGATATCTCCTCAGTCAGCTCTTTGAGTATTCTAGGATGCATTTAATCAGATCCTGGTGACTTGAAGACATCTAACTTGTCTAAGTAATTTTTAACTTGTTCTTTCCCTATTTTAGCCTCTGATCCTATCTCATTTTCACTGACATTCACTATGCTAGACGTCCAATCACTACCAACCTTCTTGGTGAAAACCAAAACAAAGAAGTCATTAAGCACCTCTGCTAGTTCCACATTTTATGTTATTGTTTCACCCCCTTTACTCCCCCCTGCCCACACTGAGTAACAGGCCTACCCTGTCCTTGGTCTTCCTCTTGCTTCTAATGTATTTGTAGAATGTTTTCTTGTTACCCTTTATGTCTCTAGCAAGTTTGATCTTGTTTTGTGCCTTGGCCTTTCTAATTTTGTCCCTACATCTGCATGGTGGGATAGTTTAAAATGTTCCCTCCAGCCCTATCCCCTCTTCTGAGGAATCCCATAAGACAAGGAAAAAAATATTACCTGTATAATACAGAGTTTGAAGTGAGTGAGTTCTCAATGATCCCTCCATTATCTGCCTCTATTGCCCATTCCCTAAAGCCTTGCATCTGGCCAGTTTGCCTTCCAGCCAAAGATGTCTGGACACCTCTAAAGTTGTGGTTCTCAAACTAGGGTCTGTGGAGCATTAGTAGTTGGTGGAGCCATTTCTGGTGTACTGCAAGGCGTCCAAAACAGAGAATGCAGAGAGAAGGAGAGAGAGTTATTGGTCTAGGAGCTGATTTCTCTCTTATGAAATGGTACACAGAATACAAAGTGAGAGACTCGCTGTGTCTAGAACCCATCAGTGTTGCTTTATGGTAACAACAGAATGGGTCATTGCAGAGTCCCTCCAGATATTTCCTCCCACAGAGGTGCTTTCTATCCCATAGACAGCTTTAATACCCAAACTGTACCTGCTTTCTTAAGAACTAAAAGTGAAAAGTGGCACAGCTGCAGGTAGTGAAGTTATTAAAAGTCACAGCTCTGCCATTTTCAAACTCATTCAATTGAGTTCAGCTGATTATAAACAGTCTACCCTTTTACCATATCATGACATGGCAAAACTGGTAGTCTCCACTTCCGGGAGGCCAAGGACTGGAATTGCTGCTGTCTACAGAAGAGGACTAAAGTGAATTTGCAGAAGTATGAGGGGAAACTTGCTTTGTGCCTTCCCCACACTAAGTCCCCGATCCTGAAGTAAACTCCATGTGAACAGGCCCCTATACCTGTGAAGATCCCCACTGAAATCAATGGGGTCTGCCCACATGGAGCATGTTGAGGACCAGAGCCTGTAATACAAGCCAATACAAGCAGCCCCACATTTTTCAAAGACAACAAATTCATCTCAAAAGATTCTAAAAAGCTCAAATTCTCCTTTTTCCTTTCTTTGCTGGTGTCTCTGAGATTTGGTGCTCAGCCACATGCGTCAGTCCTCACTCCATGCCAGTGTTTATTTAGAAAGCAGGGGTATTAGCAATCTCTGAGATATAGCTTCCTAAAACACGATAAAGTCAGCAAATAAATGTTATAAAGGACCTGTTTTCAGCTAAAGTGCTACTGGAGGCACAAGCTCTGCCTCTATGAAGAACCTGTGCAGTATTACTGCTTTACACTTATACCAAGCATTTCATCCAGAGATTTCAACTGGCTTTACAAAAGTGGGTACAACATTATCCCATTTTGCAGATGGAGTAACTGAGAGATTGAGTGACTTGCCTACGATAAAGTAAGTGTCCGAGCTGGGAGCAGAATGCAGAGCTCCCTATTCCTTGTCCTGTGTTCAGTCCAGTTGAGCACAGGTGTCAGTTTCCAGTTCCTAGCTGGGATGTCACGCCTATTATATCCAAGGCTTGCAATATAAAAGGTTGGGTTTTGTAAAATTTTAACATGGGACATCGCAGAAATGAAGCAAACCCAAGCCTTGTTTACTGAACATAGTGTTTATGCTTATATTGCATTGTATGTATGTGTGTGTGTGTGTGTGTGTGTAGTGGTGGTGGGGGTGTTTTGTACCTACACAAAAGCAAAATGCCAATGCAATGAAACTTCTGTTTCCCTTCATAAAATGACATTCTGTTTACAGTTAAATATATACGTTTCTTTCTTATTCCTGTCATTCAGGGTGATAAATGTGTGGCTTTTTTTTTTTACACAGAAATTCCTTTTGTTATGTTGTTTTAAAGGGGCGGTGTGGATATTTCAGTAATGAAAGGTTTTAACTACAGCACTTGAAGCGTTGTCTATATCCTGGAACATCAGTTTTTAAATGTCTAAAACACTGACAATAAAGTATAACTCTGTTTTGTACAGCATCTTCCATGAGAACTATATCCCATAACTCTTCACTGAGGTGAATAACACAGACATTGAATTAAACAGCACCGCGACAGAAACATTGAGAGCTATAAGTAAATGTGAAAATAATCTAGATCCTCATCTGTGGTTTCAGTGCAGCTGTGCTTGGTGCTGACCTTGAAGGTGGGAGTGAGAAGGGGTGTCATGGTGGTTTTATATCATTGCTCTGTCCTTTCCCCAATCCTCGGGCCAGCCAAGGTCTGGTTTGGACCCTGGCACAAGTTAGAGCGGCCTCAGAACTTTAATTTTCTCTGGGTATTAATGGCCCCACAAGAAGCTAGGGATCATCAGAGAGCAGCAGTTCTCTAGCACACCCCTTCCCCCTGGCCATGCCACCTACCACAGAGGCTGCAAAGTTGAGTGGGGAGAGATATAGAGTTGGCATAGCTGGTTATATGATGCCCAGGGATTCCCTCCTGCTAGTAGTATCTTTAGCCAGTTGGTCAAGTCAGTTGTGTGGTCACTTTGCATAAAGGAGTACATACTCTGGGATTTAAAGAGGGATTAATTAGCTTGTTGATTTTCCTCCTTCTGTGAAGCTGAGAGAGAGGGAGAGATCTGGAGATCCAAGAATGGCCAAGTCAGCATTATGAAGCTTGAAAAAACAATCAGCCCTGCACTTACCCCACAAAAATTCCTAAAGTTGTAATACATGGATTGTGAACATCCTAATGAAGCAGCACTGATGTGTTGCTTGGGGGAAGGGAAGGAGGGAGGAAGAAGCTGTCACAATTTCCCATCTTGTGATTTACAGTGTCTTTGACTGTCACATGTGACGAGTGTCAGCTAGTGAATTATTCCAGCTGGCTTAATTGACAGAAGGAGTTTTCTTCCTCTCCGCCACTACCTTTCACCCAAGCCAGTCACAGGTAAATCCAGGACTGGAGTTATATGCCTCTCCACTGACAGGACATTTCTAATGCTCCTGATCACACATGCTGCCCATTTGTAGCAGACATTGCAACACTCACCAGTGCCTCAGGCATTGGTTCATCTCCGTCTCTATTATTCTCTGCCAGTGGCACACAGTAGTTTAGTCTTCTGAGGGGGGTATACTTTAGTCTAATCCAGATTATTAGGTCAATATAGGGTAAATGGGTGTCATTTAGTGTCCTGTGATGTGTAGGAGGTCAGACACAATTGATCTGGTGATCCATTCTGGCCTTAGACTCTATGACTCTGTTTCGAATTATGAGTGACTGAAAATACAGAGCCAAATTCTCTGCTCTACTGAAGTCAATAGAACTGCAGCAATTTACACACACAAAGAATTTGGCCCAAGAACTATTCCTAGGGGTTCTTTGCATGGCAGCTGTGTGTGATGTCTTGGTGAACAACAGGGGTAGTGATAGTGAAGGTGCACCATAGAGACTTATGAACATAGGAATGGCCATACCACATCTGACCAGCGGTTTATCTAGTCCAGTATCTTGTCTCCATCAATGACCTGTACTAGATGCTTCAGAGGAAGATACACAAATCCTTGTAATGGACAATTATAGAATAACCTGCCCACAGGGGAAATTTCATCAATGTTTTATGCATTGAAATATGAGGGTTTGTAGCCCTTATGTTTTTCTTACTGGCTAGTGTAGCTGATGCATATAAATACCTAATTTAAGAAATAAAATTCTGCTATGTTTTTGGACTCAAAGATATCTTGTGGCAATGAGTTCTATAGGTTAATTATGTGTTGTGCAAACCAGTATAAGTGATGCAACAAACACTATGGGCAAGCAATGGAGAAGAGCAGCATGACACTGACAAATACGTTACCCTCTGTACCCATTTCCTCCAGAAAGAAGCTTGTACTTGATAAAAATGTAGTTGACAGGAAACAAACATTTGAAAATACATTTTCAAAAGCAATACGTCACTTCCCTTCGGTCAATGGGACTTAGGCTTCTAAGTGTCTTAGGTGCATCTGAAAATTTTATCTGTAAACTTCTACAACCATTAGTCATTAGGAGACACCAAGGAAGCAAAACTGGATGAATCAGAAAGGTAGTTACTATCAAAGACATTGTAAGTTGAAACAATGATTAAAGATTTGAGAAGCAAAGATTTGAGAGGGGTAGGACTGGTTTAGTTCGTTTTCTGTGCTTGCCAACACCTCTGATTGGGTGAAAATACAACATAGAGGAAGAAAAGTTGTCATGTGCATAGTAAACATAAAATGACACTAAGAAACAGCTAAAAACCACCAGCCTCCCAGGAAGACAGCACCACTAGGAGAGGTGAGGAAAACAGTTATTGAAGCACTAGCTTAACTTCTAAACTTCAGCATAATGGTAAAAAGTCTGCTTAGTTTCTTTTGCTCAGAGATGTTGTCCTGTATAATACGTGTGTATGGTGGTGCTGTCTGAGTTAGTGGGTAAAACTCACTGTGGCTGTAGTATGTAGTATCTGGCTGAGTTGTTTGATGGCTGTACACAGAGATTTCCCTCAGGGTGGAATCCTGCATATACTGTGGGGAGAAGTGGGGCAGGAAAGGAAAGGAGGAGAAAGGAGCAGTGCCAGCAGTACCAGAGCTATCCTGTCAGTGCATAGCAGTTGCCTTAGGTCAGGCAGCTGCAAACACATGATTTGACACTCAGTGCTATACCTTTGAAAAGGAGCAGCATGCCTCCGCAACTATCATGTGCTGCAGATGGTCAGCTACTCACCAGACAGCTGGCATGGCTGGCCACACTCTCTGCTCAATACATCAGACATCTTCCCCCACCACTCTCCAGAATGGCCAGGGTGCAACAGCAGGCATAGTTTCTTGTCTCCCTCCCTATTAGTCTTGAATATTAGCTTGGAATCATGCCCACCTGCTGCACAGGAAGGAAAATCAAGATAGCATTTGGGCCCTCTAAACCAGGGGTCTCAAACTCAAATGACCACGAGGACCACATGAGGACTAGTACATTGGCCCAAGGGCCGCATTTACTGACACCTCCCCCCCGCCGCCCTCGGCCCCCCCCCACTCCACCCCTGCCATGAGGCCCGACCCCAGCCCCGCCTCTTCCCACCCCTTCCCTGCCCCCATTCCAACCCCTTCCCTGAAATCCCCACCCCAACTCTGCCCCCTCCCTGCCCCCAGGGGTGTGGTGGAGGCTCAGGGCAGGGAGTTGGGGTGTGGGGTGCAGGAGGGGTGAGGGGTGTGGCAGGGGGTCAGGGTGCAGGGTACGGCAGGGGGCTCAGGGCAGGGGGTCGGGGTGCAGGAGGGGTGCAGCAGGGGGCTCAGGGCAGTGGGTTGGGGTGCAGGAGGGGTATGGGGT
>NW_020664375.1:2896502-2919060 GCF_002925995.2 Terrapene triunguis
GTGGCTGTTGCTTCAGGCACCGCCCCCAGCAGCTCCCATTGGCTGTGAATGGGGATCCGCAGCCAATGGGAGCTGCTGGGGGCAGTGTCTGAAGCAACAGCCCACACCCCCCCCCGTGCCCCTCCTTCCCCAGGTTCCGTCGGCTTCCCGGAGCGGCGCGGGGGCAGGGCAGACGGGCAGGCAGGCAGGGAGCCTGCCCTGCCCCCGGTGCATGTCGGGCCAGAGCCCACCCCCCCAACCCCCCCTGCAGCCGGGCCCCCCGCGCCGCGCGGCCCTCGCGGGCCACAGAAAATAACCCTGCGGGCCGCATGCGGCCCCTGGGCCGCGTGTTTGAGACCCCTGCTCTAAACCCTCAGTCATGGGACCTCTGGTTTAGGGGAAACTAGAAATATAAAGGAGAGTTTCAGCTTTCTTCAGAGAAACACCTCTATTTTCTAGCCCTTTTTCTTGCAAGGAGAGCCTTGGAAATCTAAACCAATGTGAATCAGCGATTAGGTCTGAAAGCCACAGCCACTGGCCTCCACATCTTCATCAGGGGAATGGGCTGGGGAGTTAGTGGGGCTAAAGATTCCTCTCCCCCCCCCAGCTTTTAATGTAAAGTGTATTTCAAAGAATACTCCTACTCCTCAGGCTACTCCTGTGCCCAGGGATGTGATTATAGTGGATAGGATATGGAGGTGCCGGGAGAGGAGCAGAGTTGGAACATGGTGGCAAAATATTGGTTCATCCGTCAGCCCCCAAACACTAAGGCTGGCTCTGAGGAACAGGCTACTTACAGCCTCTTCCCCCACCAGCCCAGGGCCTGCCCCTTCAAACCTTCTCTTTGCCTAATTTTAACATTATGAGGAACACATTACTAGGAGATTGTCCAGTCCCCTCATCTTATCAAGGAGTCTATTCCCAAGGAAATAGAACTAACATATAATTAGGCTTGGAAGAATTGGATTTTTATCAGTAAATGTCAGTAACCATCAATTTCACTGCTCACGCACACAAACCAATGAAAAAATGTTTCCATCAATGATAATAAAAATTTATCGATAGGCAAAGTAAGAAAAATGCCACTTGAGAACTTCAAATTAGAGTTTGATTTAAGGATATTAACTCTGTATATTTTGATGTGATGTTGACAATTTGTATTTTTTACAGTTTATAAACTTTTAACTTTTTGAATCTAAACATCTACAGTCATTAAAGAATTGCCCAACAGCCCTCCAATTTTTTTTCCACAACAGTAAAAATATAAATTGATAAAAATAAATAAAAAATACTTTAAGCCCATAATTTCAGGCAAATCTGAAAATTTTAATTGATAAAAATCTAAAAATTGCTTACAAATAAACATTAATTATTGGAGCATTAAGGATATATGTTAATGTTTTGTTGTAACTTTCCCGTCATAAATATTTTTTGAAAATAAACACGTTATCTATTGAAATTATTTAAAAAATCAAATTCTACCATGCCTACATATAATATGAGTACCTTTCTTTTCTTTTAAAGAACTGCAAACATCAGTTAGCAGACATTATAGGTGAACCTATCAGTTGCTAAGGTTTACTCTTTTGTAAAGTGCTTTGATATCTACTGATGAAAAGCTCTATATAAGAGCTAGGTATTTATTATTGTTATTATCCTTAGACACACGTAAAACACCATGCAGTCACCATGCTCCGTAAATCTAAAGAATATACTTTTATTCATCAAACATCTTACTACTCAGTCAGCACATCACTTTATCAGAAAAAATATGGAGCTCTGCTATAGGATAATACACCCTGTGCTAATACAGTTGTGGGTTTAGAAACAGGCAGAATGTATATGAGTGGGGGGAGAAGTTAACAGATAAAGGGATCAGGGTCATATATTTACATGGGGATATTAAGGAAAACACATTTTCTTTGCTCCACCCACGAGTGAATGGGCAGTGAGTGAGAGGGGAGGGATATAGAATAGGCAGACTCTGCTTCCTTTTTGTGATGTGCCTGGGGGGATATGCTGGAAGTATACTTTCCCCAGCATAGCCACAGAGCCCTGGGAGACTCTGTGCCTCTCGGAGGTGAAATGGCTCTGGCGCTCCTCCTGGGGTGGCACAGGCATCGCCCCTCCGTTTGGACTGTGCATAGTGCACAGTTTAGCCCCATGTGATCACTTCTGATGTTACAGAAATAAATACTACTACACTTAAATAAAATAATAATAGGAATAAATCACCAGGTAAAAGAAGTAGTATTAAGCAGCCCTGATTGTCTACTGCTGGCCATGTCTCTTTTAGAACTCTCCTCATGAATTGTAAGCAGCATGAGCAAGTAGGGTGGGGATCAGATGTCTAGTAAAATCCAAATACTAGAGATATCAAGGATTCCATGGAAAGAACAAAATAAATAAAATAGAGGAAGGAGAGAATTATACATGAAACAGCAGGAATAATTGAGCCAAAAATGCCACAATAGGAAATGCTGAAGTGTTTGTATGTGCAAAGAAAGGGAGATCAATTTTACTCATGTAAATGCGAACTCTCCAGAAAGAGTAATTCACGTAAAGAGCAAGATCAAAGAAAACAGTGGAATTAGAAGGCTGAATTTTAATACGCTGCTGAGTGAAGACTAAGGAAACTCTTAGAGGTGAACGTATTTTGGAGATCAAAGTTTAGCCAGAGATGAAAGACAGAACAACAAACTAACATTTTGTATCTGCCCCCTCTCCCATAAGGAATTCTAGCTTTATTTATGAGACCACCAGACCTGTTTTACTAAGGAGAACATGTTGGGTGCATCAGTGATTCTTAACTTTCCTATTTTGGCCCATCCTGCTTCTACTGGCAGGATTGGGCCTCTGGTAAATTTAAGAAAGAAAATAAACTAGACACTTTAAGTTGTTTGTTTTAGGTATCCTGATTATCTTATAAAATCCAAATACATCCTTAATCACTAAGGATTAACAGGGCTGTCAGTATGCTAAGCAGGATACTAAATGTGAACCAAAGTGAGTTCTGGGTAGTAAAATGAATGAATGTGGCAATATAGTATTAAGGAAGTACTGTCTGGAAACGTGAAAAGACAAAAGTGGATGTCAAAGTAATGTTAAGGGGCTGGTTTACTATAGAACTGGCCTTGGGAGAAGGTGACTGGCTTGGGTGCTACACCTATCACACTGGTGCCACGGTATTGTATCTTAGTGGCATCTAATGGCGCTCTTAAGGGAAAGTCCTGGGCTTGGTGCTCAGTGTGAGTGTTTGGGTTGGATGCTGTGTGGATGGTCAGAAGCTGAGTTGAGGAATCTTCTTCCACAGATCACAAAGTGGAGTAGCATCTGCAAAGCCCAGGGAAAGTTATGAAGATCCAATTTCTAATTCTGCCTTGGGCCTCCCCCTATGCTGACTACTTCATCCCCTGTCTCCTTATGGAACTGCACAAGGAGCACCTGCAGAGCTAGGCAGCGTGTCCACCCTCTGTGTGCCCCTCCTGTATCCTGCCTTCCCCTGAGACCGATGAGGGTGGAAAAAAAATAGACCTATACTGAAAATATGTGAATAGAAATAGCAAATCCCTCCTTCCTGGGCTAGCCTTGATTTCCTCCCAAAACCAGGAAATTCAGTTAACATGGAAGATTCTGAGCCCTTTGCTACTTCAGAATGTGTGACTAAACAGCAGCTTTAATAGACATATACATGTATATAGCTTTTAATAATCAAACTATTTAACCTATCGGTCATAATGATCCTTAGGTCTCTGTTCCAGTACTTCAAATTCATTTAATATTTATCTGGACACTATCTCACAGGTGGTGGATCAATGTAAGAAAGCTAATACACTCAACAATATCACGGAGGGGACATTTACCCTCAAATTCGTTGATAAAGTGAATGTGGAGACAAATCTGGTTATGATTAGCATGTCCTTGCTAACCAGCAGTAGCCAAGAAAGTGAGCATCAAGCCGAGAGCATTGCAGAAAAGACCTTCACCCTAAGGAGGGGCTGTGTATAGCTGACATGGATTGATTTAACAAATATTCTATTAAAACCCTTTCTGAATCACTGCAGGCTATTGTATAGCTCCATACTTAAGTACTTTTTAAATGCATATTATTTAATTGACAGCCCATTACCGCTCCTTTATAACCATTACTGTCCATCATATTGTGGTAACCCGAGTATGTAGCTGTCATTAAGTTAATACCGCTATAGGTACTAGGAAAGGATCTGAGGAAAAGTTACTGCACATGGATTTATAATGGAAACTGCAACTCAACCTTAACTATAGCAGTGCAAATGTGCTACTGTAACACATGGCATTTTAATGCATAATTTAGTGATTTCAGGGATGCCTCTTCCTAGAATAATGTTAATAGCTGTTCTTATTACTTTCCAAAAATGCATTAGTCCCACAGTACTGCATATTTCAGAGCAATGGTTTCAGAGTCTTGTGTTATACTTCCCACCCATTTTCTACAGTCTTTTAAGCTGAATCTCTGCACCAGCTGTAAAAGTAAAGGACATCAGAGGGCATACTGCTACATTATGATCCAGTGAAGAGAAGAAGGTACTGCTATATCTAAATCAATGTTCCATATCGTGTATTCTGAGTTGGCAAATAAGTTCTTATACATTTACCTGTCATAAGATTGCCATATATTGCAGTGGTAATGGTGATACATTTCAGCAATTTCTTCTTCCTTTGCTGATCAGATACAACTAATTCCTTTTTACCCCAACTATCCTTAGTGTGCAAATACTAATTTGCAAGTTTAAATAGAAATGCTGTTTGGGAAGATAAGATTTTGTAAATAAATACAATATCTTCCCTGGAAGAGGAGGAAATTATTTCACATTATATTAAACAATTATTTAGATAATATTAAATCTGCTCCAGCTTACAATTTTTAGATATAAACACATTTTAACACCCACATTTCTTACAAGAGTTATGGTCTAATATTTTATGCTATTTTATTTATTTTAGCAGTTGATATGGTTAAATAATACTGACAGTGACAGACATTGTCACATATTGTACCTTCAAAATCAGTACCATTTACTGGATCACAATAAAAAATGAAGTAAAATCAAAGTTAATCAACTCTTGTAACTATATGGCCATCCTATTAAATGGTACCGACAAAGTATATTTTATAAAAACCATATTTTGGACTAGTCAGCTCCTTGCACCCATATAATCTAAGAAATTTACTACACTAAAGACTTAAGCCTCACAATACTGGGAGGTAAGTACTATTATTCCCTTTTCCAGGAAGCTGAGGCAGAGAGGTTAAGTGATTTCCACAAGGTCACACAGAAAGTCAGTGGCAGAGCTAGAAGTAGAACTCAGAGGCTTTGTGGCCCAATGCCAGTGCTTCTGCTGCTAGTTAATGCTGCCTTTTAATGAGGCTGTAGAGGCCAAAAGTGAGTAAACACACAATGATACTAAGGCAATGTGTACACTACCACTTATATCAGCAAAAGATACGTTGCTCAGGGGTGTGAAAAAAACACACCCCATAGCGACATAAGTTTTGCCGGCATAAGTGGAAGTGTGCACAGCGCTATGTGAGAGGGAGAGCGTCTCCAGCTGACATAACTACTGCTGCTCGTTGAGGTGGTTTTATGTCAATGGGCGAGCTCTCCCCCGTCGGCACAGAGCGGCTACACAAGTGATCTTACAGTGGCGCAGATGCATCGGTACAGTTATGCCCCTGTAAGCTTGCTAGTGTAGACATTGCCTTAGTGTCACCATTGTGATGCGGCAAAGGAGAGGAAGAGTATTATCTTTGGCCCAACAAGCTCTTTCCTGCTCCTTTTTAGGGACAAACAAGTGATACAGCAGGAAGATGTTTTTGTCTTCAGAGCTTGTGATTCCTTTAGAAACCTTCAATGACTGGCCAAGCACCAGTCACCCAAATCTAGATCATAACCCTTAGCTCTGTGCATGGAAGGTCACCTGTAAGTTTGGATAGGTCCCTAGTTATGTGATGGTGTCCCCATTTTTGGATCTCTGTGGCTTGGGACTCCATAAGTCAAGGGGGGGGGGACAGTATTGTTTTACCTACAATACCCCATTGGGAATGCACAGGAAAGTTACTGCTGCCTGAGGGTGTATTAGTTTTCTTGTAGAGTCCCTCTGGGATTCCCCTAAAGAAGGATCTACTAGAGGAAACCTTGGCAACACTACTCCAATGTAGTAATTGCCCCTTTTAGACCTGGGCCATTAGTCAAAGTTCAGATGTTCCAGCTGGAAGTACAAACTGATGCTGGAGTCTGGTGTGCTTTTTGATACAATCGGGTTTATTTACACGGAAAGTACAAAGTCCTGCTTCTCTGAACAAAGGAAGAACCAGGAACAAAGGGAGCAGTTTCTTAGCTTACGGCCCCATGCCTTTTTAGCCAAGACACCCAGAAGTGCACTCTCTGGCTTTTTCCAGGATCACACTGTGCTCCCAGGCTACTACTTGGCTTTCTTGCTTTTTGTTTCTGGCTCACTTTCTGTTCTGTATGTTCTCAGTCCTTGTGTGTTCTGCCTTCACACACACACACACACACACACACACACACACACCCGCCTCACCCCAGTAAAACCCTACACTAACATGGTGCTAGTTTCTGGGCAGCCTCTATTAGGCCTTGTTGTAGGTGTGGCCCCCTTAACCGTCTCTTATAACTACCTTCAATGAAGGGTGTGTTTTTAACTCAACCCGTAAAAAGTTTCATCCAGCTCATAATATAGTGATGCTGCAAGACACCTGAAGGGTGACCATGAGACCTCAGAGCCAGTGTGGAGCATAGAACCCCACTGCAGGTAGCCTTATGCCTCCAGCTGATTACAGGGGAATCCATAAGATATGGAGGCTGGATCGCCTATATCTATTTTTGGCGAAGGGGGCAAACCTTTCCTCTCCAACCCCCTGCTGAAGAATTCAGAGACACTCAGAAGTGTGTGTGGGTGAAGGGGGGTGGGGCGGAGAGTTTGAACAAATACACAGTATTAACTAGCTTGGTTAAAAACACATTGGGCCAGAGCCTCCACAGCTGTAAATCAGTGTAATTCCAATCTCCATTGATTTCAGTGGATCTGTGGTGAGCTCTACTGGCTGGGGATCTGACCCATAATCAGCAAACTAAACATGCTGGTGCTCTTGACACAACAGCCCATAAAGGCTGCTGCAGGAGGAGCTGTGATGTATCTTGTCAAGAGACATAAAAATAATTTTTAGTCCATCCAGAAAATCCATCACCTTTAGTGTGGCTGCTATGGCGATGCTCTAGGCCTGTGTGCTACCAATCCTTCAGAACCTTTTGCTGAAAGCTAACTATACATGTGCAGTAAGCTGAGGTTTTAAAATGGTAGAAAGCAGTGGTTCCCAAACTGTGGGTCCTGGCCCAAAATGGGGCTACACCATCAGGAGATGGGGTCTCAATGATCCCTACTGTGCGGAGGACGCCATTTTGCTCAGTGCAGTGTGACCTCGCATGTATGGTGCATGTGAGGTCATGATACATGGAGCATGCCATTTTGCTTTACAAAATGACATCCTCCTCACAGCATGACTTCACATGCACCATACATATGAGGTCACGTTGTACAGAGGATGCCATTTTGTAGAGCAAAAATGGCATCCTCTGTGCAGCATGATCTCATATGTATGGTGTGTGTGAGGTCACGCTGTGCAGAGGTCGCCATTTTGTGCTTCAAAATGGCATCCTCCATGCTGTCTGGGGTCCTGGCAGGAAATATGTCATTAAAATGGGCTTGTGCCTGTTTGGGACCCTGGTATAAAATAATAAAGGCAACTAGTAAGCATTATGAACTAATCATCTGTCAAAAGGCCTTGAATGCCAAGTTTAACGCAGGCTGAATTTTTATGGCCATGTTATTATAAACCTTGAAAACAGAGGTTTATATACTGGAAACGCTGACAAGCCCTGAGCTACAGTGCTATGAACAGCTAATTGAATCCCATATTCCCCAGTGTTCAGGGAATCAATAGCTATTAGAAACAAAGGGCACTGCCTTAAAAGCCCAATATGCATCTCATATGTATGGGGATTTTCTTAAGGCAAAAGCCCAGCTATGAGACTCTAATATGGGAATATGCACCAGATGTCAGAAGGAGAACTGAGCTCTGAATATTTAGTTTGAAGCCTCACGCTAAAGCAAAATTCATGGACTAGCCCTAAGCAAACACCATCATTCTTTCTTTCCTTCTGAGTTAGTAGGATACAAGGTCTTGCATGCCAGTGTCAAAAATTGCCAGCCCCATGGAATCTTGAGCAGGGCAAAGGCACTCATAGGAAAGGCAAAGTTTCAATCAGGTTATGAACATACCAGAAAGAAAGGAAGAAAATCTATTTATAGAAGCAAAGTGCTGCAGCTACACCATGGTCTCACAAGACTGACTAGTGACATTTACTTACTCGTGCATAAAAATGACACCTTATGGTACACAGACTGCTGCTCAGCAATAACCTGGGGCTAAAAGGGCTGGTGGCAAAGGAACCCCAGCACCTCCTTGTGGCAGCAATACCTACCCAAAAATCGTGCGGAGACATACGTGGTGGCTGCTCCAGCCTGTGAAACAGCACGCAGCTCCTTCATTGGCATGCAGGTGCCCTTCACTAGAGCAGTCTGCAGTGAGACAGAGTGAGATGTTCTGCCGGAGAAGACTGTGCTTGAACACAGCTAAACAGTTATTTGCTCTTCTGAAAGGAAGCTGTTCTCCTTCTTAACAGAAAACCCACCGAGGCTGTTTTTGGATGGCTTTCGCTTTTCTCATAGCTAAGCTGTATCCCATATTGCTTCGAATAGACACTTGATAGCAGGGTCAGATCAGGACAGCGTTAGAGCCTTTGTACGCGTGTGTGTGAATTTTTCATGCTGGCAGGGGAAGGGAGAGGAAGAGAGAAATAAGAGAACCATCAGTTAAATATTGTGCATTCTCCAGGAATCCAATGGAAAGGATTTTGTATCCACTGCTCATCTTCATTTTTTTTTGCAGTTGCTTGCTTTTAAGATACTGCAGTATTGTTTCCTAAAGCATGTTCAAAATTAGTCCCTGATTCAGCAAAGCACTTAAACACAAGCACATGAGTGGTCCCACTGAAATCTATTGAACTAGTCACATATTTAAATTAACCATGTGCTTACTTTCTTTGCTGGATTGTGGGCTTTCTATGGGAAGCTTTAAACACTTGAAGTCAGGTACTATAGTTGCTCAAACTATTCCTTTCAAATAATATCTGCAGTGAATTTAGCTTTTTTATTTTTGTTAGCCCCTTGTTTGTGAGCCATCCTGATTTCTGTGATTATCCATTATTCGTTGAATAGCCTAATTGAATAATTTTCAGGCTATGGGTTGTTTGTTTTGATTATTTGTTTGCTTTGAGTATACATTATTTGTTTTATGTTATTGGAAAGCTAAGTCACATGGTATTTTTTGTGCTCCATGACTGGAGAACCGAAACTGGAGACTAATGAAAAACAAACTGTCAGCCATGAATTTTCAAATGAATAAACCTTCATGATTTAAACCATGTAACTTTTGGGATTCACAAACATTTTTGCTAGTACATGGTAGTTCAGGAAATGTTTGGGAATGAGAAATGTACTGACCCCACAAATCAAGGAGCTAAATTTGGTGTTTTTCTAGTGAAAATATGCACAAATTAGGTAGTTTATTTTATAGTATTTGAACACCTCTACGGGATACTAAGAAGGGAAAGCCATCAAAAAGGTGAGCCTGAATAAAGAATGATCAGAGTGGCCAATTTAATAACAAGGCTTTTACTTCCATTAAAACAATCAGGGGCATAATATGATCCCCAAGTGGCAATCACAACCAGGCCTAACATTTCCTAGAAAGCAGGAAGTGATATTTGCCATAGCCAGGAAAAGATGACAGGACAGTGAACTGAAGGCTGGATCCTGAATCCATATTAACATTAGGCAGCTATGGTACCAAACTATCTCCTTTACACCCCCACTACCAATGGTCATTGCTGTTTCCTGCTTCTTTCCCCTACCGGATAACTTTTGCTAATTTCTAACCACATTAACATATTTTGGGACAGATTCTGAGTTGTGACGTACTCATTGTACACCAGTTTCATATAAAAAAGTTAGTGTAAAAAGTTCCCCCACAGGCGCTGTGGAGCACCATTTAAAGTGGGGGGGCATAGATTTAACCCCTGCAATCTGACCCGTCTCTTCCTATCTCAGCCCACCCCAGCAGTTTGATCCCCCCATGCCCATGAGCTCCTACACCCACCCTCTCCAAACCTGAGTGAGTGACACTGTGACCAGGCACAAGTTCCAACCTGAGTATTGTTGCGACTCTACGTGCCAGGTCGCACAGCCCTCACTCAAATTGGGCCCAGCCGCCCCTCCATTATGACAGAGGGGCATCCACACCAAATTTGAGTGAGTGGTGTTGCGACCTGGTGCACAGGGTCACAGTGGCACTCAGGTTTGGCCTGGCCAAAATGTAGGTGGGCCATGGCCCAGGTACCCGCTGCCAACTCTGCAGCCTATGCCCCCAACAAGTTTGTATCAAAAGTAGGCAACAGCCAAATCAGATAGCTGTGGGGTTACAATGGAGGGGCATGGACCCCACAGCACAGGGAAGGAAACAGCAAAAGAGACACGTCCAGCAAGAAAAAGAGGGTGTGTACAGCCTAGTGCTGTGCTACATCTGTTCTAAACCATGCAGAAGTGGATTAGGCTCCTGATGTAACTTAAAGAAGCCCTGTTGTAGTTCTAATATGTGCCAGAAAGGAGCCACCATGCTATCCCTGGCTTCTTAACCCAACAGCTAGGCAACAGGTCACATGCACCTCCTATATTCAGTGCTATTTCACTAGTTTGGTGGGGCTACTCCTACCATGCAGCAATTATAGAGTTATTCCTGAGATAAGGTGATCATGAGTGAAATAGTCACAATCACTATTATACTGCATTCCTTAGCATTTGTGTTTGACCTCTATGTAATTCTATTCTATATAGGTTTTTACACATTTATATAATGACTGCGGTGAGGAACATAAATGTAGGCCCGAGAGTACTGGGGAGACATATGAGTGACAGGGAGCCAAATGGCTGCAGCAGGTGGGATCTGGCTATTTGAAAAGTCTGAACCATGGGAGGAGTGGCTGTGACTATAAGCACTGGCTATGTAGGAGATGTGTTGGGGGAGAAGTCTGCGCACCACGCAGATGAACACCCATTTTGTCCTAGAGTAACTAGGGCTTTCCATACTGCAGAATCCCTGCAGTTTAAGGGGAGATTTTATGTTGTCTTTAGAGAGCCATTATGCCCATCACTGGCTCTACTGTGGACTTTATCTACACTCGGGTCCTTTGATTTTGGAAACCTTGTATTTCTTGTATCTATGGCTGGTCCTTGCTGGCCTATCTTGGCAGAAAAAGGATCAGCTTGGGAGTAGGGATCCCTACTCCTAATACGAAATTGGGAGTAGATCCATATGGAAAACCTCACTGTAGTGAATGTTTTCACTAACATTTCCTCAGGCAGAGGGGAAAGAGCTGGGCCTAAGGGAGTGAAAGGAGGCAGAGGAAAGGAGAGTTCATCCATGCTATTTTGCCAAAACGTGCAGTACAGATGGAGGGTTTTTACTGATAGATCAAGTAATCAAACATGCACACAGTAACCCAGAGTTGCAGCAGCTTCTTGTACCCCTGTCTCACTAGGCACTGTAGCAGCAGCGCTTAAAGAAACATGTCATGCCACCTGTTATGCGTTGAGACTCTGCACACTCTAACACAGTCACTCAAAACATCCACCACAGTAACCTCTCGCCTGGCACACTGAGCAGAGACACTTTGCTTCAGCTATCATTATGATTATAAGTGCAGGCCCATCCCGGAGCACATTAAACCTTGCTCTTTAACGTAGTGAGCTAAACTAGCCTGTACCACTGTTACAAACAAAAGATATATTAAACTAGATCAATCTTCCTCCTGTCAGCTGCAGCAGCAGTTTGAACAATAGAAGAAATATTGCATATAATATTGAGATTGCCACACTAGAGGCCAATAGGAAGGGGACCCAGTGACATGCCATAAAAATCAAAGGTCCTGTATGTTAACTCTTCTCTCCTCAGGAGTACTGAATTATTTGAGCAGCCCTGGCAGCACCACTGCTGTGAAGTCCTGTCAAGGTTTCCAGTATAAACATAGAAGTGGTAGAAGGAGACCTTAATACATCCTCTGCATATGACTGCAGAGGGGACCCTCTATAATCAGATATCCCTTGCCCATGTGAAAGCGGGGACCCATGGATTCCATTCTTCCAAGGTTCTATGGGATCAGTGACCACACAGTTTTGGGTTTGGGGCTGGAGACAGAAGGGATTGGAACAAAGGACTGGCTGTGCTCCATGACAATATCCCTTGCTTTCCCACTAGGTGCCTGGGTGGACATTCTAGAGGGAATTAATGCTGCTTCAGATAGTTTTGTCTATACTGCAACTGAGCAAAGGGACCCAGCTAATGGCAAAAGAGCTCCTCCTGCAGGAACCCCAAACCACACCCCCCCAAGTGGATGCTTAACAGGAATCTATGGAAGGTGAGACTTATGGAAATTGTCCTGTACTTTTTTTTTTTTTTCCTGTGGGAGAGTGTGATCTGGCTCAAGACTATTAAAATCTTCTTAGGTTAAGCTTGTCACACAAGTTCTACCTATATGTCTGTCTGTCCACCTGTGATATTTATAGATCACCTGTCACCATGGTATTTAACCAACGAAAAGACTTTTTAAAACAAAGTTTTCTCAATTAAGCTCTTAGATTTTGAGAGACAACACTGGCATTTTCCCAGGTTTCAGATGATGATTTTTTGTCATGCTGTAGCAAGAAAATGAATATTTTAGAAGGCAGATAATGGCTTATTTAGAACAGTAAGACACAGAGAGACAGATTATTAGGATGAACACTTGTGAGCCTGGAACTTTTGTATTCTAAATTCTGGTTCTGCCACTGACTTCCCCTGTGACAAGTCCCTTCCACTCTCTGTGGAATCCAATTTCCCCCTTTGTAAAATGAGGAAGTATAATACTTACCTACCCATCTTACAGGATTAATCACTTAATATTTATAACATGCTTTGAAGAGGAAATGTGCTAATAAATATAATAGTACCTAGCTTATATATAGCACTTGTCATCAGTAGATCTGAAAGGGCTTTGTCATCTTTCATGTATTATTATCCTCACAATGCCCCTGTGAGGTAGGAAAGTATTATTATCCCCATTTTACAGACGGGGAACTGAGAAACACAGCGGCTAAGTGACTTGCCCAAGGTCACAATGGAAGTCTGTGGCAGAGCAGGTCCCCACAAGGCCTATGCTAGTGCTATAACCACTGACATTCCTTTCGCCAATTTAAAATATGTTTTTTTAGTTGAAACTTAACTTTGCAGGTGAGAGTATTTTAAAAACCCTGTTATTTACAGTACTGTATCATAAATCCAACGGTAATGTTCTAGAAGGCACATTAGTTTGACACTTGGTGGCTCAACAGCATAATTAATTAGTGATCCCGTATTAAGATATTACTAACGTTGTCTCTCGGTGGGGTTACTGAGATGGAAGGGCTTCCAATGATCCTTAGCTTCTTCAAACAACGTTCTTTGGTCATATCTGGGAGTATCTGAAATTGAGATGTACGAGTAGCAGATATTTAAAAAAAAAAAAAAAACCACCAAAAGAATATTTCTCGTCAAACCAAAATTGAAATTTTTCAAAATTTTCAGTGAATCAAAAAGTTGAAAAAAATTATTTCAAGTCAAAACAAAATGTTTTGTTTAGACAAAATTGAAATGTCCCATTTTGGCTTTGACCCCTTTAACTGTTTTTGGTTGTTTTATTACTAAAATTAATGGAAATTTTGAATAAAAAAGTCATCTCGAATAGAAAAAAATCAAAATGTTTTGTTAATGTCAAAATAAAATGTTTTCATTTGTTGGATTTTTTGTGAGGGGAAAATGGGGGGTTTGACTGAATCAAAATTCAGCAACACTGACCTGAATTCACAGAATGTTTTAGTGTTGCCTAATTTGCATTTTCTGCCATAAAAAAGCTTCAGCCAAAATTTTTCACTTAGTTCTAATCTGAAAACCTGGATCTTCATGGCCTTTTAGATTTTCTTTTGCATCTAGAAAGTCAATTGATCCTTATTTTTGCAATGCAAAGCAGTTGTGAAGGGGAATGTGAATCAGAAAATCTTATGCTGATAAGAGGTTCCTTTCCCCTTCTCAATAAATTGCTTCCAAGTAGGCTTTTCTATAGTTGTCAAGCACAGGAAAAACTCTCTCCAAAAAAACCCCAAAGGCTCAAAACATCAATTATCACTTTACAGTCGCAGCTGCAGTCCCTTATCAGATGTATCTCCATGTGAGATTAATCTATAAAAATCAAACTGGAAGTATGACCCACCATTTTGATTTTCAAGTGGGTTATATAGGATTTCCTGCTCGAAATAGAGAGGCCTGGTGACCAGATGAATGCAGTTAATCTCCATACAGAAAAAAGGCATTCAATCAAATGCAATGAAGATAAAACACTTATGGATATTATTATCATTTGAGACCACTTACAACAAACCCTGGGAGGTGGTGATTCTTGGCCTTATTTCAAGCAAAAATTCTGAGGGACACTGAGTGACCACAGTGCTAACATAAACACTTCCTTTTTTATCTTAAATACTGTCAGAAGTTGGTATTTATGAAAGCGAGAGACTGACAGCGTAGCTAGAGCCAGACATAGCCTGGGCAGGCACTGGGTAAGCTGCCCCATCCCGCTCTTCCAGTGCACCTTGTTTTTTACCTTCTTTCTCCTATTTCAGTCTGCAGCCTGTCCTGAACAAAGACAGCTAATCATGCCAGATGTTGACAGACTGTGTGGCAGTTTTCTGATAGGCTGAGCCTTCTAAAATTCTGCTTCCCTTGTGACCCAAGGACTCTTTGGACCCCGAGTGAAAGGCTACTCATTAAGCCAGTGCAAACATAGCAGGGAAAATGGAAAATAAATTCTGCTTCTTCACTATTCCCAGCTCTTACTGAATTATCATTTTGGGTCAGTTGGTTGCATTTCCCAAGGCCTCCATTGTCAGGACAGGATGGGAAGCAGATGCTCACAGGTTAGTGTTACGGGGTGCTGGGCTGAGGACTGTGTCAGATGTACCAGACTTTAGATGAGATGTTGAACCTTCATATGTCTTTTGCTGACTGTCTGGGTAGAAGATGGAGATCCTATGTCACTTACTGAAAAGAGTCAGAGATACCCCATGTTCTTGTAAATATTACCTCTCTTGTTAAAACAGGTACTAATGTTCAAGTCTACATGAGACAGACTATGAAGTACCTCACTTGTATAGCCATATGGGTTAGTACGTGTTTGACATAGTTTTAGGGGGCAAGAGAAATCACAGGACCAGGGATTAATCTCCCTCTTCCATGTTGTGGACTGCTGTTCAGTTCATTAACACACTTGCCCTCCTGGCAGAGTTATGATATCACCCCACAAAGAAAGGCTGATTGATCAAGGACATCAGGGATGAGGATATTGGTTGCTTCAGAAGCAAGGCCCATGGTCCTTGCCACGTGGCATGGTGCTAGGTAGAATGATGGTAGAGGTGGACCCTAGCAGTAATTGTGCCAAGAGGGTGGCAGAGAACTGGGTAAATGCTCTCAGGCCAGAAGAGACCATTATGACAATCTAGATAGACTTATCTCCTGCATAACACAGACCCATAGAATTTTGCCAACTGATTCCTGTATCCAGCCCATCATTTATCCTTGTACATCTAGAATCCGATCATGGGTGGAAACAATGACAAAGCAATTGAGATCAGCTGACATCTGAAGGGAGAGGTGCTGCACTGAGATATTATAAATTCCTGCTTCAAATCACAGTCCAAAGTCACAGTGACAAAAGGGGCATTCTTGAGTGAGATTTCACTCTAGGTGTTCATTTGCAATCTGGTCAGGTTATATGTATGCATGTCTAGGAAAAATTGTTACCAGCTTACCTTCTGAACCACAGAGTGATGAGAATGGGTAGAGTGCTGCAGGGTTTTGTCCATGGTTTGAGTCATGCCTATTATAATTTTTATAAGATGTTGAGGAGTCATTTATATGTAATGCTGTAGTAGAGAATTACTTGTTTTGACTAATTAGCTGGTGCTGTGATCACTGACATGTTCATCATTTTAAATTCTCTGTTTCAGATTCTGCATTCCAAACTATCATAACACAGCTAAACAGATAAGTGACAGATATCTATAACAAGCATGAAAGTGAATAAAATAGGAGAAACCAGATAAATTAGGAGTCTAGGGATATGAACAGCAGCTCTTCAGGAAGGTTTCCTATGCAAGTAGTTTGCTTTATTGCAGTTTATTTCTGTTTTGTCTCTCACACCATTCATTATCTATTAGCTGCTATTAGCCTTTTCTGTGGTGGGTCAGTAAGCATGATAGGCCAAGATATACTGAAGACAGCTTCTCTTCTGCACTGTTGCACTCTTCGTAGGAGCAGCCAATGTAGACCCTTAGGGATGAAATCCTCAGACACTTCTTTAAACTTGGGTTTCACTATATACTGGTATTGTACCATCACTAGCCCATGGGCCTGACTATTAGTTGTAAAGGCCTTATTTTAAGTAATTTGATATGTAGACCTGATAGTGCAGGAATAGCATATAGTAGTTACTTAATGCACTTCTAGAAAGTGGTAAGGATGGTATAAGAACATGAACAGAATAGAATAGAACCTTGACTTCTAGGGCAACCTTCCCAATATCCAGTTGTGTAAGTTGTCAAATATATGAAGAGCAGCTGTTAAAAACAGTCAGGAAAATTAGCCCAGGCACAAAACCTATTTGCCTGCCCTTCCTGTAGGTGCTTTGGCAAGTAGATTATTTCATGGTTACATACTGTACAGCAGAGCAACACAAAAACATATTAAGACTAACCACATCTTGGGGTTCTGTGAGGATCACAGATCCCTCAGCTTTTGCTCCTATGGTAACCCTAATACTATCAGAACCATCTAGGGAAAGAATGGTTTTGTGGTTAAGGCAATCTGGACTATGGCCTTTAGTTACATTTTCAAACTATTACTAAAATAATACATCATATAATATTTTCCCAATTTGAGATATAATTGTACAGCATCCTGCAGTATTGTGTACCGCTGCGTGTGTTCTAGGGAGAGATAGAATCCATTAAAGCCACTGATATGAAAACTACCTAGTGAGAATACACAACACACTCCAGAAGATGAGTGCCTTATAGAATAACGGTGAACATTAGCTGGTACTCATAGGTCACCTGGGAGTGCAACAAAGTTACCCTCATAATTAACTGCCTCATCTGAGTTACAGCTAAGGATGTACAGTATGTGTATGTGCGTGCATGGTATATTAGCTTCATAGAGTTAACTGTCTCATCCCCTTACATTACACTTAAGGAAAGCTGTGCTGTTGGTTGAAAAAAATGTAGAAACTAAACTGATAATGTTGTAAGCTCTGTTAAATCTTGTTGAAACTGGTGAGTGTAACCAGCCCTCTTCATTCAGGTTCAATGTAAGAAACAAAAGAGGGCCTCAAAGCCAGGGCTGCCCAGAGGATTCAGGGGGCCTGGGGCAAAGCAATTTTGGGGACCCCTTTATAAAAAAACATTGCAATTCTATATTCTCTTGGGGGCCCCTGTGGGTCCCAGGGCAAATTGCTCCCCACTCGCCCCCCCCCCCATCCCGGACGGCCCTGGGAAAAATAAACATTTAAAAACCTTCCGCATCTCGGCACAAACCCAGTTTTGAGAAAACTTCTTTTCAAGTCATCTTTACAAGGTATCACTGGTTCTCAGCATCAGCTACTGCTAAAAGGCACTAAAGCTCATTAAAAGGGTTGGACAGATATTTTCCGTCAAAACTTTTTTTGGATTAAAAACTAGGGGTTTTTAAAAAGCAGAAAAAATCACGGACAATGTCTGCTTTCCTTCAAAATTTGTTGTGGTTTTTTTAATTGAAAAGCTGAAATTAGTCTGCCAAAACCTGAACATGGTTTGGGATTTCAGAAGTGTGTGGCCAAATATTTGCTGCTTGCTGTGTTTGATTGTTTAAAGAAACAATAAAAAAATTCTGCTTAAAAAAAATCCAAAATTTTTGAACCACCTCAGCTTGTGACCAAACACGTGAGCCCATCCAGTCAGAGATTTTTCCAGGTTTCTGATAATCTGCTGGTTTCCTTGACTCATATCTGTCTCCATAACTTTGGGTTCATTTAGGTTAGAACATAATGGCCATACTGGATCAGACCAAAGGTCCATCCAGCCCAGTATCCTGTCTACCGACAGTGGCCAATGCCAAGTGCCCCAGAGGGAGTGAACCTAACAGGTAATGATCAAGTGATCTCTCTCCTGCCATCCATTTCCACCCTCTGACAAACAGAGGCTAGGGACACCATTCCTTACCCATCCTGGCTAATAGCCATTAATGGACTTACCCCCCATGAATTTATCTGTTTCCTAGAGACTGGCTCCATGGGGTCCCTCACAAACTGGAGACGGTTACTGTGGGTTTGTCTTTAGTATAGCTTATGTACATATTCCACGAACTGAGCATTTGAGCTTGTTCCAGAATTTGGGATGAGCCTATGTTGTGAAAACTGAAATGCTCAAAATAGCACATGCATGTGAATGGACACAGAGTGCTAAAATTAAATTAACCCAGGAGTTCTCAAACTGGGGTCGGGACCCCTCAGGGGGTCACAAGGTTATTACTGGGGGTCGTGAGCTGTCAGCCTCCACCTCAAACCCTGCTTTGCCTCCAGCATTTATAATAGTGTTAAATATATAAAAAAGTGTTTTTAATTTATAAGGGGGGGGTGTGTCGCACTCAGAGGTTTGCTATGTGAAAGGGGTCACCAATATAAAAGTTTGAGAACCACTGAATTAACCCCTCTGGAGCCTTGGGGAATGCAGGGGAGGGAGGTCTCCCTTGGTAGGGTTGGGAAGGAGGTAGGTGGTGTAGGATATTGCTCTTCTCATATGATCCCTCCTCCATGGCTCTCTTGGCTCTATCACTGTTAATCTAAAGTGGCTAATTTTAAATGAAGCTACCCTCCCCTGACATGAATCTCCCTATGGCACTGAAATTAAATGTAGACTATAATTTGGCATTTGAGAAGTGAAAGGGATGGTAGCCCTAAGGGAAAAGATAACAGCTTGGCTCTTTGTGTTAAATAGCTGTCTGCAAGGCTCAAACTGCTGAATGAGCTTTATGGTAGGGAAGGCTGTGCCTCCCCAAACAGCCTGGCCCTGCCCCCTATCTGACTCCCACCCACTTCCTGCCCCCCGACTGCCCCCCTCAGAAGCCCCGACCCATCCTGCTCCTTGTCCCCTCACTGTCCCCCTGAGCCCCCCCCCACCCCCCCCCGCGGGCCCCCCCCCCCACCAAGCCCCCCGGCTCCCTGTCCCCTGACTGCCCCAACCCCTATCCACCCCCCCGCCAAGTCCTGACAGACCCCCTGAACGCCCATGATCCAAACCCCCGTCCCCTGACCGCCCCCCGCAGCAGCGCTGTCCAGGGCCGCTTATGGGTTACCACCGCCTCTCCCCTCTCTCAGAGCCTCAGCGTGCCGCATCCAGGAGTGGCCCTGGCCCCTGGATAGAGCTGCAGCGGCGTGGCTCCGGCAGGACCGGAGCTCGCAGCCCCGCCCCCTTACTATGCGGCTCTAACTCAGCGGGAGGAGCTCAGGCCCTGCTGGAGCCACGCCGCTGCAGCGCGGCGCTCCTGACGCAGCGCGCTGAGGCGCCGGGGAATGGGGAAAGCGGGGGTGGGGCCGGGGGAGCCTCAGACATTCTCGTGGGGCCGAGGGCCCCTGCGGGGCCCAGGGCCTGGGGCAAATTGCCCCACTTGCCTCCCCCCTCTCTGGGCGGCCCTGCTCAAAGCAAAACACAGGCACATGTCACTCCTCCAAAAATATGCAAGTCCATTCAGGAATTAGCACTATGTGAGTGGAGGGCTTAGCTGGTCATAGGGTGACCAGATGTCCTGATTTTATAGGGACAGTCCCGATTTTTGGGTCTTTTTCTTATATAGGCTCCTATTACCCTCCCCCCCCGTCCCAGTTTTTCACATTTGCTGTCTGGTCACCCTAGCTGGGCACTGTTTTGGGAAGGGGGTGAGTGTGTCCGTGTGTGTGTGACTGCACAGCAACAGAGACACAGAAGGAGCAGGAAGCCAGACATAGCAACAGAAGCACTGGCTGCATGACCCTGAGAAAATGCCTAGATAGAGAAAGCTCTTGGATAGAATGCTGGCTGAAAGAGGCTTGGAGCAAAGAAAATATCTTCTGTTGTTTGATTCCTCCTCTGTTCAGGGAAACAGGACTTTGTAAATTCTTGTAAATAAACAGGATTGCACCAAAGATTCTTAGATCCATAATCAATTTCTCCTCCTAACCAGAACAACATGCAAAAGCCCACATTTTTTGCTAGCTACTTAGGTCAAAAGAGGTAACAATATAAAAACCTAGGCCAATAGAGATACTGGACATATATATATGGAACTCAGATATATATGGAACTCAATGTGTACTTACACACACACACACACACACACACACACACAAGCTATTCTGACACCCCATGCAATCCTATTCATATAAATGGGATATGTGTGTATTGTAAGTATGACTATGTAGAGTACACTGTATATTATCTACCCACAGAGCACACATCCCCATATATCTAGGGTGACCAGATAGCAAGGGTGAAAAATCGGGACAGGGGGTGGGGGGTAATTGGCACCTATATAAGACAAAGCCCCAAATATTAGGACTGTCCCTATAAAAACAGGACATCTGGTCACCCTACCATATATCTGCTTATGCTAAATTAATTCTTCCACAACACTTTAAGAAATTATCTTCGCTGCCCTTCATACAGCAAAAATACCAAACAACCCCATTGCATTTTGCAACTGTATGATATCTTAGGAGAGCAGGGAGATTGTATGAAAATTCAGAGATTAATTAAAAACATGGCTACTATTCATAGCCCTTTCATAATGTTATACCAGTGATTTATAATTTTCCCTAAGGAAACTAAATTAATTTTCAGAGATTTGTTTTTCTTTTTTTTTTAAACTGAGTGAAACAAGTGTAATAAATAACCCTTTCTCGTACCTTTGGAGATAATTGGCTGGAAAACTATAGGGTGATAATTGTTAACCAACTTGAGGTCACCTCAGCTGTACATTAGCATCGTTGAGACATGCTGCTGAGTAACAAGAACATGACCTTCAGACAAACATTAATTAAATGAAAAAGTTAAAAGAGGAGTTGAATTCACAGCCCAGTATACCTTGCCACACGTTTTAATGGCTGAGCTGGTTTCTCAGATTTTTCTCAGACTTTATAGAGCTTTCCTCTCTTACATGCATATTTTGTAGCCAAAAGATTTGTTTGATAGTGGAAGTTTTCAATGAAAGAAAGCCTGGTTACATGGTCTAGCTTCCCGAAAACTGAAAAGAAACAGTTGCTTGTAAGGAAAGTTCTTTCACCAACCTGCATTTACATCTATTCCAACCTGAAGTGTCAGCTGGATAATACTCCATATTATTCAAGTAATTCAATTTTTCCTCATCTCCTTCTACATAGGAACAGACATGGCTTCGGAGTGTGCTAGTGTGGATGTAAAATTCCAGCATATACTGCCGCCATTGAACGGAACAGGACTATCACTACTGCTTCAATAAGAACAGGATTGTGCCTTCTGTCAGTGTGCTCTTAAAAAGTAGATATTTAATGTATTGTGGTGCTTGCCAAACAAGATATTGTATGTAGTTCATTATAATGGCCATGCTGGTAGTTGCCAACCAGATTTAGTCTTATAAATCTCTTATAGTAGAGCTACACTCTGCAGTTCCTTATCCTTACAAGTCCTGGTTGGTCTCTTCAGATTCTGATTAAGGCCATCCAGGGGCACTTTCAGTATAGTGCTGTGCACTGTGCAAAAGGACTATACCAGGGGTCGGCAACCTTTCAGCAGTGGTGTGCCGAATCTTCATTTATACACTCTAATTTGAGGCTTCGCGTGCCGGTAATACATTTTAACGCTTTTTAGAAGGTCTCTCTAGAAGTCTATAATATATAACCAAACTACTGTTATATGTAAAGGCTGGCATGCTGGGACTCCAGGCCCGAAAGCAGGATGAGCAAGGGCTGGAAACCAAGATTGGCAGCTGAGGTGAGTGGAGTAGGTGGCTGGTAGGCCTGAGCAGGGCCGGAGGCCTGGACCCTGTCTGCAAGAGAGCCTCCAACCGGAAGCAAGGTGAGTGGAGCTGCGCAGTAGAGACCCCTGCTGGCGAGGGGCCAGCAGCCAGAACCCCAGAGCAGCGACTGGCTCGGCCTGCCGCCACTCTGGGGTTTCTGCCCCCAGCTCCTGCCAGCTGAGGTCTCAGCCCGCTGCCAGCCTGGGGTTCCTTCACCCAGGCCAGCAGCGGGTGCTGAGTTGGACCCGCGGGGACCCGGCTGGCAGGAGCCAGCAG